>NW_025918685.1:37500-40331 GCF_019202785.1 Penaeus chinensis
ATGGGCGAAGGAGAGAAGGGTGGAGAATAAGAAAAAAGTGGAAACTTTGATGAAGATAAAGCTCGCTGGAAAGAGAGAGAGAGAGAAAGAGAAAGAGAGAGAGGGAGAAATAAAGAGAGAGAGAGAAATAAATAAAGAGAGAGAGAGAGAGAAATAAAGAGAGAGAGAAATAAAGAGAGAGAGAGAGAAATAAAGAGAGAGAGAGAGAGAAAATAAAGAGAGAGAGAGAGAAAAATAAAGAGAGAGAGAGAGAAAAATAAAAAGAGAGAGAGAGAAAAATAAAGAGAGAGAGAGAGAAAAATAAGAAGAGAGAGAATAAGAGAGAGAGAGAGAAAATAAAGAGAGAGAGAGAGAAAAATAAAGAGAGAGAGAGAGAAAAATAAAGAGAGAGAGAGAGAAAAATAAAGAGAGAGAGAGAGAAAAATAAAGAGAGAGAGAGAGAAAAATAAAGAGAGAGAGAGAGAAAAATAAAGAGAGAGAGAGAGAAAAATAAAGAGAGAGAGAGAGAGAAAATAAAGAGAGAGAGAGAGAAAAATAAAGAGAGAGAGAGAGAAAATAAAGAGAGAGAGAGAGAAAAATAAAGAGAGAGAGAGAAATAAAGAGAGAGAGAGAGAGACATAAAGAGAGAGAGAGAGAAATAAAGAGAGAGAGAGAGAAATAAAGAGAGAGAGAGAAATAAAGAGAGAGAGAGAAATAAAGAGAGAGAGAGAGAGAAATAAAGAGAGAGAGAGAGAGAGAAATAAAGAGAGAGAGAGAGAGAAATAAAGAGAGAGAGAGAGAGAAATAAAGAGAGAGAGAGAGAGAGAAATAAAGAGAGAGAGAGAGAGAAATAAAGAGAGAGAGAGAGAGAGAAATAAATAAAGAGAGAGAGAGAAATAAAGAGAGAGAGAGAGAGAGAGAGAGAGAGAGAGAGAGAGAGAGAGAGAGAGAGAGAGAGAGAGAGAGAGAGAGAGAGAGAGAGAGAGAGAAATAAAGAGAGAGAGAGAAATAAAGAGAGAGAGAGAAATAAAGAGAGAGAGAGAAATAAAGAGAGAGAGAGAAATAAAGAGAGAGAGAAATAAAGAGAGAGAGAAATAAAGAGAGAGAGAGAAATAAAGAGAGAGAGAGAGAGAGAAATAAAGAGAGAGAGAGAGAGAGAAATAAAGAGAGAGAGAGAAATAAAGAAAGAGAGAGAGAGAGAAATAAAGAGAGAGAGAGAGAGAGAGAGAGAGAGAGAGAGAGAGAGAGAGAGAGAGAGAGAGAAATAAAGAGAGAGAGAGAGAGAGAGAAATAAAGAGAGAGAGAGAAATAAAGAGAGAGAGAGAAATAAAGAGAGAGAGAGAAATAAAGAGAGAGAGAGAGAGAGAGAAATAAAGAAAGAGAGAGAGAGAGAAATAGAGAGAGAGAGAGAGAGAGAGAGAGAGAGAGAGAGAGAGAGAGAGAGAGAGAGAGAGAGAGAGAAATAAAGAGAGAGAGAGAGAGAGAGAAATAAAGAGAGAGAGAGAGAGAGAGAAATAAAGAGAGAGAGAGAAATAAAGAGAGAGAGAAATAAAGAGAGAGAGAGAGAGAGAAATAAAGAGAGAGAGAGAGAGATAGAGAGATGGATTAAAGGAGAGTTCAGTCGTAATAATATTCCAAATGTGGATCTCCAGTGCTTCAGCTCGGGGCAATCTGGGGGAGGTGAGAGAGGGGAGAGGGGGGGGAGGGGAGGGAGGGAGGTGGGGAGACAGGAGGTTGAACTCTAACTCTGACTTCATTCCTGCCTGTTTTGTGTTTGTTTGCTTGTTTCAACACGGGGAATTTTCGGTACTTCTCTATATTTTATTCTGTTTACCAAGCTTTCCCCTCTGTCTCTCTCCTATTCTCACATCTTCCCCCTCTCCCTCTCTCTTCCCCTCCCTCTCTCCCTCCCTCCTTTCCTCCTTACATCTTCCTCCCCACCCTCCGTCCTTACCTACCTACCTACCTACCTACCTACCTACCTACCTACCTACCTACCTACCTACCTACCTACCTACCTACCTACCTACCTGCCTATCTACTTACCTACCTGCCTATCTATTTACCTACCTGCCTATCTATTTACCTACCTGCCTATCTATTTACCTACCTACCTATCTATTTACCTCCCCACCTACTTATCTTCCTACCTCCCTACGTACAAACCTCTCATCTTCCCTCCGTTCGTCTCTTTCTTGTATCCCTCTCTCTATCACCGTCCTCTACCACCCTCCCTCCCGTCCCAGTCCTGTCTCTCCCTCCCCCCTCCCTCCCCCAGCTCTTCTCCCTCCCTCCTTCCCTCCCCAACTCCTCTCTCTCCAACTGCCCCGTGCTCTCCCTCCCTCCCCCCTTCCCTCCCTCCTCCCTCCCTCCTCCCTCCCTCCTCCCTCCCTCCTCCCTCCCTCCCTCCCTCCCTCCCCAACTCCTCTCCCTCCAACTGCCACGCACCCTCCATAGGCACACAAACAAACAGAAATACTTCACCTTAATGATATGCTGAACCATTTCTAAATTCCAGACGGAGGCTTCTTCACAGACGCTTTAAGTGCTGTACCTGAGGATGGGATGGAAGGGGGAGGAGGAGAAAGGAAGGATGGAGGGAGGTGGGAGGGAGGGTGGGGAGGGAGGGAGGGAGGGAGGGAGGGAGGGAGGGAGGGGAGGGAGGGAGGGAGGGAGGGAGGGAGGGAGGAGGGAGGGAGGAAAAAGGAGAGGGAGGAAGGGAGGAAAAGAGGAGGAGGAATTGAGGGAAAGAGGAGGGAGGAAGGAAGGGGGGAAGGAGGAGGGAAAGTGAGGAAGATAGTGGTGGTGATCATGATGGTGGTGGTGATGATAATATGGTGAAGATGAGAGAT
>NW_025918686.1:0-7039 GCF_019202785.1 Penaeus chinensis
ATTTCTCAGTAATCGATTACCTAGATTTCCCGGTAATCGATTACATAGATTTCTCTGTAATCGATTACCAAGATTTCTCAGTAATCGATTACCTAGATTTCTCGGTAATTGATTACATAGATTTTTCAGTAATCGATTACCTAGATTTCTCAGTAATCGATTACCTAGATTTCTCATTAATCGATTACCTAGATTTCTCATTAATCGATTACCTAGATTTCTCAGTAATCGATTACCTAGATTTCTCAGTAATCGATTACATAGATTTCTCAGTAATCGATCACCTAGATTTCTCAGTAAGCGATTACATAGATTTCTCAGTAATCGATCACCTAGATTTCTCAGTAATCGATTACCTATATTTCCCGGTAATCGATTACCTAGATTTCTCAATAATCGATTACCTAGATTTCCCGGTAATCGATTACCTAGATTTTCCGGTAATCGATCAGCTAGATTTCTCGGTAATCGATTACCTAGATTTATCAGTAATTGATTACCTAGATTTCTCAGTAATCGATTACATAGATTTCTCAGTACTCGATCACCTAGATTTCTCAGTAATCGATTGCCTAGATTTCTCAATAATCGATTACCTAGATTTCCCGGTAATCGATTACCTAGATTTCCCGGTAATCGATTACCTAGATTTCTCGGTAATCGATTACCTAGATTTCTCAGTAATTGATTACCTAGATGACTCAGTAATCGATTACCTAGATTCCTCAGTAAGCGATTACCTAGATTTCCCAGTAATCGATTACCTAGATTTCTCACTACATTCCTATTCATTGTCAACATGGTTATTAATATTATTGTGTCAACGTATATCAAAATGCTGAGGAAAATATTTATCTCAGTAATCGATGACCTAGATTTCCCGGTAATCGATTACCTAGATATCCCGGTAATCGATTATCTAGATTTTTCATTAATCGATTACCTAGATTTCTCAGTAATCGATTACCTAGATTTCTCAGTAATTGATTACCTAGATTTCTCAGTAATTGATTACCTAGATTTCTCAGTAATCGATTACATAGATTTCCCCTTTAATCGATTACCAAGATTTCCAAGTAATCGATTACCTAGATCTCTAAGTATTCGATTACATAGATTTCTCGGTAATCGATTACATAGATTTTTCAGTAATCGATTACCTAGATTTCTCAGTAATTGTTTACCAAGATTTTCCAGTAATCGATTACCTAAATTTCTCCCTACATTCCTCTTCATTGTAAACATGATTATTCATATTATTGTGTCAACGTATATTAAAATGCTGAGGAAAATATTTATCTCAGTAATCGATTACCTAGATTTCTCAGTAATCGATTACCTAGATTTCCCGGTAATCGATTACCTACATTTCTCAGTAATCGATTACCTAGATTTCTCAGTAATCGATCACCTAGATTTCTCAGTAATCGATTACCTAGATTTCCCGATAATCGATTACCTAGATTTCTCAGTAATCGATCACCTAGATTTCTCAGTAATCGATTACCTAGATTTCTCAGTAATCGATTACCTAGATTTCCCAGTACTCGATTACTTAGATTTCTCTCACACACACACACACAGACACAAACACACACACACACACATACACTCACACACACCTTTTATATACAAGTATTCATACACAAACACAAATTACCCATTGATAACGCACCCTCATCCTCATCCTCACCATCCTCACCCTCATCACCATCACCTCCATTACCCTCATCCTACTCGTCATCATCCTCATCCTCAACATCCCCTCCACCCTCACCCTCATCACCCTCACCCTCATCACCCTCACCCTCAACATCCCCTTCACCCTCACCCTCATCACCCTCACCCTCATCACCCTCATCCTCAACATCCCCTCCACCCTCACCCTCATCACCCTCACCCTCAACATCCCCTTCACCCTCACCCTCATCACCCTCACCCTCATCACCCTCATCCTCATCACCCTCACCCTCATCACCCTCACCCTCATCCTCATCACCCTCACCCTCATCACCCTCACCCTCATCACCCTCATCCTCATCACCCTCACCCTCATCACCCTCACCCTCATCACCCTCATCCTCAACATCCCCTTCACCCTCACCCTCATCACCCTCACCCTCATCACCCTCACCCTCATCACCCTCATCCTCAACATCCCCTTCACCCTCATCCTCATCACCCTCACCCTCATCACCCTCACCCTCATCACCCTCATCCTCATCACCCTCACCCTCATCACCCTCACCCTCATCACCCTCATCCTCATCACCCTCACCCTCATCACCCCCACCCTCATCACCCTCATCCTCAACATCCCCTTCACCCTCACCCTCATCACCCTCACACTCATCACCCTCATCCTCATCACCCTCACCCTCATCACCCTCACCCTCATCACCCTCATCCTCATCACCCTCACCCTCATCACCCTCACCCTCATCACCCTCATCCTCAACATCCCCTTCACCCTCACCCTCATCACCCTCACCCTCATCACCCTCACCCTCATCACCCTCATCCTCAACATCCCCTTCACCCTCACCCTCATCACCCTCACACTCATCACCCTCATCCTCATCACCCTCACCCTCATCACCCTCATCCTCATCACCCTCACCCTCATCACCCTCACCCTCATCACCCTCATCCTCAACATCCCCTCCACCCTCACCCTCATCACCCTCATCCTCAACATCCCCTTCACCCTCACCCTCATCACCCTCACCCTCATCACCCTCACCCTCATCACCCTCATCCTCATCACCCTCACCCTCATCACCCTCACCCTCATCACCCTCATCCTCAACATCCCCTTCACCCTCACCCTCATCACCCTCACACTCATCACCCTCACCCTCATCACCCTCATCCTCATCACCCTCACCCTCATCACCCTCACCCTCATCACCCTCATCCTCAACATCCCCTTCACCCTCACCCTCATCACCCTCACCCTCATCACCCTCACCCTCATCACCCTCATCCTCAACATCCCCTTCACCCTCACCCTCATCACCCTCACACTCATCACCCTCATCCTCATCACCCTCACCCTCATCACCCTCATCCTCATCACCCTCACCCTCATCACCCTCACCCTCATCACCCTCATCCTCAACATCCCCTCCACCCTCACCCTCATCACCCTCATCCTCAACATCCCCTTCACCCTCACCCTCATCACCCTCACCCTCATCACCCTCACCCTCATCACCCTCATCCTCAACATCCCCTCCACCCTCACCCTCATCCTCAACATCCCCTTCACCCTCACCCTCATCACCCTCACCCTCATCACCCTCACCCTCATCACCCTCACCCTCAACATCCCCTTCACCCTCACCCTCATCACCCTCACCCTCATCACCCTCATCCTCAACATCCCCTTCACCCTCACCCTCATCACCCTCATCCTCAACATCCCCTTCACCCTCACCCTCATCACCCTCACCCTCATCAGCCTCATCCTCCAAATCCCAGAAATGTCAGCCTCATATGGAAGCTTGCCAGCCTCTGTTTCGCATTCCTCTGCTGCTGCAATTCGATGGCTCGCAAGTCATGCACCCTCTGGATGGCCTCCCTTCCCGTCACGCTTCCTCCTGTCTTACTGCGGGGTTTTCTTTGTGGCTCTATTTCTCTCTTTTTCATTTGTTTTATCTCGGTTTATTTCTTCTCTTCTGTTTTATTGTGGATTTTTCTCCCTATTTCTTTTTTTTTCCATAGTTTGATCTCGGTTTATTTCTTCTCGTCTGTTTTAGTGTGGATTTTTTTCCCCTCTCGCTCTTTTCCTTTGTTTTATCTCGGTTTATTTCTTCTCTTCTGTTTTATTTCTCTCTCTCTCTTTTCCTCTCTTTTATCTCGGTTTATTTCTTCTTCTCTGTTTTATTTTTCTCTCTTTTTTCTCTCTTTTATTTCGGTTCTTCTCTCTTTTATTTTTCTCTCTCTTTTTCCTCTCTTTTCTCTCGGTTTATTTCTTATTGTTTTTTATTTCCTATTCATGATTATTCCATTAAGTCGTTTGTTTGTTGTTGTTTCTTTGCTTTTTCTTCACTTCTTCTCTCTTCATCTATCCCCTTTTAGATTTTTTTCTATTATTTTCTCCCTTTCGTCCTTATGCCCTCTTTACTCCTCTCTTTCATGTATATTTTCGAACGTATTGCTTTTATTTCGTCGTTCACATTAGTTAATCATTTGTTGCAGCATCATTGATGTTAATTTTATTACTGTTAATAATTAATCGTGTGGTTATCGTCATTAGCACTTTCATTATAATCAATATTCTTTAATATCAATATTCTTGTTCTTGACGCTATTACCGTTGTCACTTAAACAACTATTCATTATCATTTCAGCCATCATTAGCAATTCTTATTAGGGTAATTATTGGTTTCTTGTTGCCTTTACTGTTATAATATGAGCGTCACCGTTGTCAGTATTCCAATTGCTGTTGTTATTAATGGCTTTCTCAATTCTGCTGTCAGTACTCGCGTCATATAATCAGTGACATTAGTGGTACAAAAACATCGATGGTCCTAAATATGCAGACCAGTACATGACATACATGAATATATATGAATATATATATATATATATATATATATATATATATATATATATATATATATATATGCATATATGCATGTGTCTATATACATATATAGACACACACAAGTATATATGCATATATACATACATATATATATGTATATATGTACACGCACACACACACACACACACACACACACACACACACACACACACACACACATATATATATATATATATATATATATATATATATAAAGATGGATAGATATATGTACACACACACACATATATGTATATACATATGTATATTTATATGTATATATATATACATACATATGTATGTATGTATATAACAGACTGTAGTGGCGTCCCGTGATTTTTCTTTTATTAGCAGGAAAGTGAAAATCAGCACGACAGAGAAAAACTCCACTGTGCAAACGTGTTAGAGAAAGCCATTTCCATGAATCGGTGCTATAATTAGGAAGAAAATTACTAGAAAAAGTAACCACTCTGATTTCAAAATGCCACTTACTCCAAAGTCTTGACCTCCCATCCCAAGAGATCTGACCTAATTTGAACAAATTTGACCTCAATGAAACTGAATTGACCTGAATTGAAACTGAATCCCACAACATCGGAACAATGAAACCTCGAACTGAGCAGTGCGACCGCCGCTACCACGTTGTTTATCGCGTAAACAAGCTTTTTCACCCTGAAATAGTCAGTTGTCTGCCACCAACTTTTTCCACAACGCATTGGTACGTCTTATTGTGTTGTGTTTGGTGTTTCTAGTGATCTTTGTGACCTTTTTTTTTTTTTTTGTATTATGTTATTTTTAATTATAACAGTCGTGATGGAAATTGCATTCTTCGAAATGTGTGCATGAGTGAAGATTCTCTCTGTCGTACTGGTTTTCCCTTTCCTGTTATATATTCGTATATATATATATATATGTATGTATATATATGTATATATTTACATATATATAGACACATACATACATGCTGTATATGTCTGACCTGAGTCAGACTGGCCTCCTCATCATACAATAAAAACAAGTCACATTAACAAAAGTTTGTGAACGTGAGTTTGTTTGTTTGTTTTACTTCATCCTTGGACCTACGTTACTGAGTTTAAATTATTCTTGGCAAGCTATGTATGTACTATCTTATGCACTACATATACTTATGCACTATATACATACCTATATATACTTCTCTACATTGTGTCTGTGTGTGACTGAGCAATCATGCCCTTGTGTATAATGTAGGCCTACGCTTGTGTATGTACAGGACGTGTTGGTGCGTGTACATAGCTGTGTGTGTGTGTGTGCGCCTGTACATGTGCACTGAATTGGTTCATACATGTGCGTATTGGTAAACGGAGAAGACAAATCCCATTCCAAACGCCATACTCAGTGCCACAGGATTCCGTAGGCACAGACAATCCTCGTCTGGGCCTAAAAAAAAAAAAATGATAATAAATAAATAGATAAATAATAATAATATGAAAAAATCTCATAACCTGTATCTGCAAATGAATAAAAATGCTTATGTTGATATATAAACTATATATTCCACAGACTAACCAATAACCTTAATACTGACTGAAGGGAGTATGATTAAATTGCTGACGCTAAACCAAATAACAATAATAATAATAATAATATATGTATATATATTTTTTTTCCATATTCTCTCCGCCGAAAATTAATTTACGTTAATTAATTTGTCCGAGCAAAAAAGGCGTACACATGTTATTAGGTAACGGTTTAATGGAATAAACATTTATATTATTATAGAAAGATCGACCAAAGTATCATTTAACTATCAACAGTTATTATTTTATTCAAAGATATATATATCTATATATATATCATATAAATCGTAGGCGATTTTTACATATATTTTACCTATACCTTTGACAACTAGAATGGAACTTATACATCAGATTTATAATTGATTTATAGATGACTTTCTACTTATATTTAACATCCGTTCCTTCAGTATATAGAACGGATTTTAATTCATTTCTCTCCCAGTTTAAGCTGTGAATAAAATGGGAGTGGACGATTATGCAAATGAGGGGGACGAAATTGTTTGAGGAAATTGGTCGGAAAAATGGATTTTTTTCTGGTATTGTGATCAGATTTTCTTTTTTTAGGGGGGGGGGGGGCATGTTAGATGTTGGTTTGTGTTTGGCTGCTAACTTGACGTTTTTTTTTTCTCTCTCTCTCTTTCTCTCAATCTACCTCTCACTTCTTTCTCTCTCTCTCTCCCCTCTCTCTCTTTCTCTCTATCTACCTCTCACTTCTTTCTCTCTCTCTCCCCCCACCTCTCTCTTTCTTTCTCTCTCTGTCTATCTAACTATCTATCTCGCTCCCTCTCTCTCCCTGTATGTCGCCGTCTCTCTCTCTCTCTCTCTCTCTCTCTCTCTCTCTCTCTCTCTCTCACTCTCTGTCTGTCTGTCTCGCTTGCTTTATCTAACT
>NW_025918687.1:0-7139 GCF_019202785.1 Penaeus chinensis
GTTGCATGAGGTTGCAAGGAGGGGTGAGATTGGGGATTTGGGGGAAATGTTGCAGGAAGGTTGCAAGGAGGGTTGGAGAAGAAGGGGTGAGATTTGGGGTGATTTTGGGATTTTTTTCATTGTTGCAGGAAGTTGCATGAGGTGATTTTGGGAATTTTTTTTGGTGCAAGAAGGTTGCAAGGAGGGTTGGAGAAGAGGTGAGATGAGGAATTTTTGGGAAATGTTGCATGAGGTTGCAAGGAGGTTGTAGGAGGTTGCAAGGAGGCTGTAGGAGGTTGCGTGAGGTTGCAAGGAGGTTGCAGGAAGTTGTAGAAGGTTGTAGAAGGTTGTAGGAAGGTTGCAGGAGGTTGCAAGGAGGTTGTAGAAGAGGTGAGATGGGGGATTTTGGGGAAATGTTGCAGAAAGTTGCAAAACAGGTGAGATAATTACTTTTGATTTTTTTTTAGTTGCAGAAAGTTGAGATAATGACTTTGCAATTTTTTTTTAAGTTGCAGAAAGGCAAGCTAATTACTTTTGGCAACATTTCGTATTGAGTTATGGAATGACTTTCTAAATTACTACCTTAATTCTACAAAAAAAAAAAAAATAATATTAATACTTGTTAATCAATAAGTCACATTTGGTCAAAAAAAAAATAAATAAATAAAATAAAAAAATAGAAATAAAATAAAGTCTATAGTCATTTACATTAAAAAAAAAAAAAAATTATGTCATTTGTCATTTACAAAAAAAAAGTCATCTGTCATATAGTCTGAAAAGAAAAAAATCTTAATTTAAATTTTCTGAAAAGAAAGACATGTAATTAAAGATTTACAAGGAAATACATAAAAATATACACAATATATATATTTATTTCTATATATACTTATATAATATATTGTTATCATAATTGGTTAATAAAAATAAAATAATTCAAACATGCATAAAAATCACACAATGTAAGATTTACTACAAACATATACATTCATACATACATATATATCTCTACACACACACACACACACACACACATGCATATAAAATCATATAATTTAAGTCTATCTATATCAATACACACATAAATATATACATATAATAAACATGTATATATGTATATATATATATATATATATATATATATATATATATATATATATATATTTACATACATACGTATATATAATAAATATATGTATATATGTATATACATTTACATACATACGTATATATATGTATATATATATATTAAATCAACTTCATTTACGTCTCAATTATTTAAAAAGTAACAAAATACATAACGATGCAATAAATAAAATAAAAAAGGGAAAAGAAAATATATATTAATTTAATTTAAAACAGAAACGAAAAAGTAAAAAAAAATTCGCTATCAATACTACAACAAAATAAAATGAAGGAATTTTCAAAAACAATTAAAACAAAAAACAAAAACATACAATAAAAACTCAAAAAATATATATTAAAAAAAACAGAAAGGTTATTCACTACTTATGGTTGCAAAGTGCATATGCAACACACACATATCAAAAGTAAGAACATAATAATCATATTTTCAAAACCATATATATATATATTGTAGAACAACAAAAAAAAAAAAAAAGGACAGGGTTAATATCATAAAAAAAAACAAAAACACATTACCACCAAACAAAAAAATTCAAACAAACAAACATGCAATTATATTTACAGCCTTATTACTTTCATTAGGCAATATATATATATTGTAGTACAACCAACCCCCCCCCAAAAAAGACAAGATTAATACCATAAAAATACAAATACAAAACAACAACAAAAAAACAACAACAAAAAAATCAAACAAACAAACATGCAATTAACAAACACAACAAAGACAATCCCCCCCTTCCCTCTCCCTCCTTCCTCCTTCCTTCCACTCACATTGATTTATACCATAACAAAAACAAACAAAAAAAAAACAACATTACCACCAAACAAAAAAATTCAAACAAACAAACATGCAATTAACAAAAAACAAAGACAATCCCCCCTCCTCCCCTCCCCCTCTCCCTTCCTCCTCCTCCTTCCTCCTTCTTCTTCCTTTCCACACTCACATTGTCCCTTCCATATATATATATATATATGTATATATATAGCCTTATTACTTTCATTAGGCAGTATATATATATATATATATTGTAGCACAACCAACCCAAAAAAAAAGAGGACAAGATTAATACAAAAAAAAAACAAAAAACAACAACAACACAACATTACCACCAAACAAAAACAAAACAAAAATCAAACAAAGAAACATGAAAACAACAAACACAACAAAGACAATCCCCCTCTCCCTCCCTCCCCCTCCTCTCTCCTCCTTCCTCCTCCTCCTTCCTTTCCACACTCACATTGTCCCCTCCATCCCATGTGCACAAGATTAATACCATAAAAACAAAACACACAAAAAAAACAAAAAACAAAAAAAAAAAAAACATTACCACCAAACAAAAAAAATCCAAAAACAAACATGCAATTAACAAACATAACAAAGACAGTTCCCTTTAATCAAACAAACATGCAATTAACAAATAAAACAAAGACAAAGACAATTTTTTTTGTCTTCTTAACAAAGACAATCCCCCCCTTCAACCCTCTCTCTCCCTCCTTCCTTCCTCCTTCCTCCTCCTTCTTCCTTTCCACACTCACATTGTCCCCTCCATCACTTCAGCCAGCACGTCTGTCGAGGCTTCTTTCACCACATCGCCGACCACGCCTTGGCCCAGCTTGTTGCTGGCGTGTCCAGGAGGTGGCGTGAACGAGAGGGTGGATAGATAGAGGGGGTGTGTGGGTATGTGTGGGTGTGTGTGGGTATTTTGATAAGTGTGGGTATTTTGATAAGTGTGAGTATGTGGGTATGTGTGGGTATGAGTGGGTATGTGTGGGTATATCGTGTGGGTATGTGTGGGTATATCATGTGGGTATGTGGGTATGTGGGTATATATTGTGGGTATTTGGATAAGTGTGGGTATATGGATAAGTGTGGGTATGTGCAAAGTGTGGGTATTTTGATAAGTGTAGGTATGTGGGTATTTAGATAAGTGTGGGTATTTTGATAAGTGTAGGTATGTGGGTATTTTGATAAGTGTGGGTTGATAGTGTGGGTATTTTGATAGTGTAGATATATGATGTGGCTATTTCGATAAGTGTGGGTATGTGGGTATATTGATAGTGTGGGTATGTGGGTATGTAGACTAGTTGGGCATATGGGTATACCTGTATACGTATATAATGTGTGTATATAACGTGTGTATATCTTTATGTATAAGTAATCTTATCCTGAAGTATGTATGTACACACATATATATGGATATATATATTTACATACACACATGTATACATATGTATATTTTTCTTATGCATTATGTATATAAAATATATATATGTGTGTGTAAGTGTGTGTGTGTGTGTGTGTGTGTGTGTGTGTGTGTGTGTGTGTGTGTGTGTGTGTGTGTGTGTGTGTGTGTGTGTGTATCACATACATATATATGCATCCATACATACATACATAAATATATATGTATGTATGAATGTGTACATATATATATATACATATATACATAAATATACATATATAATATATATACATATATATAATATATATATATATCTTATAATTATTAATTTCTTATACTTCTCACACGAGACATTTTTTAAAACCGTCATTCACATAAAATCTAATTAATTTTATTATCATTATCATCAACAATCCATTCACAATTAATAATTATTGATAATGAATAATAATAATAATAATGAATAATGATAATAGAGTAATAATGATCTTAAAGCTAATATTCTTAAAAATATTACACATTCACTAATAAAAAAAAAAAAATATATATATATATAGATAAACAAATAAAAATAAAATTTGCATCTCATTATCTAAACACATAAAAACATGCATATATAATTTTCCATTCCTTTTTCCATGTCAAAATCACCAAAAACAAAAAAACAAAAAAAAAAAAACAGAAGAATAAGAGACAAAAAAAATTAAATTCAATGAAAAAAAAGGCAAATTCGCACAATATGACTTTTTATTTCTAAGTACATTCTCTGAGACTAAACATTCCATCTACAAAAGGCATATATATAATTCTCTATATATTGCAAGAGGGTGAAACAGCCATTGAAATATGCAAGATGTGCAATACATATCAATATGTGTGTGTGTGTGTGTGTGTGTGTGTGTGTGTGTGTGTGTGTGTGTGTGTGTGTGTGTGTGTGTGTGTGTATATATGTCTTTATACATGCATACATACATACATACATACACACATACACATCATATGTGTGTATGTATATATATATTGTATATATATATATTTATGTATATATATACATATATATATATGTATATCTATCTACCTATATATATATTTTGTGTGTATATATATGTATATACAAACATATACATATATCTATATATATACACACATATATATATATATCTATATATATATATAGATATATATATACATCTTTATGTGTCTGTATACACACACACACACACACACATATATATATATATATATATATATATATATATATATATGCATAAACGTGTAGGCCATACTGAAAACTACCAAACAAAAAACCAAAAATTACAGAAAAACACGACACAGAGATAAAAAAAAAAAAAAAAATTCCCTTCTACAATATGAAAAAAACTTACGTAAACATGCAAAAAAAATATAATGGGGCGGGGGGGGAGGGTTTTTAAAAGGTTTATAAAGGGACGAGTGATAATGCGAAGAACGGGATAAAGGATAGAAGTGATAAAAAGTGGAGATAGACAAAGTAAGAGAGGAAGGCTAAACACGTTTTTTAAAAATTTATTTCGAAAATGTTTTTTGTGGTGTTTGTAGGAGTGAGAGAGAGAGAGAGTGAGAGAGAGTGAGAGAGAGTGAGAGAGAGGGAGAGAGAGGGAGAGAGAGGGAGAGAGAGGGAGAGAGAGGGAGAGAGAGGGAGAGAGAGGGAGAGAGAGGGGGAGAGAGGGGGAGAGAGGGGGAGAGAGGGGGAGAGAGGGAGAGAGAGGGAGAGAGAGGAGAGGGAGAGAGAGGAGAGGGAGAGAGAGAGGGAGAGAGAGGGAGAGAGAGGGAGAGAGAGGGAGAGAGAGAGAGAGAGAGAGAGAGAGAGAGAGAGGGGGGGAGAGAGAGAGAGAGAGAGAGAGAGAGAGAGAGAGAGAGAGAGAGAGAGAGAGAGAGAGACAGAGAGAGAGACAGAGAAAGAGACACAGAGACACAGAGAGACAGAGACAGAGAGAGACAGAGACAGAGAGAAAGAAAATGGAGAAAAATGCAAATTGAGTGTTTTTAAACCAAACATTCTCGTGAGGGGATATATTCCACACGTGCAAGGACCAAGCTACCACAGACGAGCCTCCTAAAAAGACGTATATATATAAAATACATATATATATAAAAAGCATACATATATATGTATATATACGTATATATCTATCAAGGAAGAGACTCCTAAAAAACTGAAAATATACATATATAATACATATATATATATAGAATACATATATATATAAAATACGTATACATATAAAATATGAATATATACATATAAAATACATATATATATATAAAATAAGTATATATATATAAAATACTTATATATATAAAAAACATACATATATATATAAAACTACGTATACATATACAAACATACTTATATATATAAATACGTAAATATATAAACTACATATACATATATAAAACTACGTATATATATATCAAAACATACGTATATATACATATATATATGTATATATCTACCAAGAACGAGGATCCTAAGAATAAATTAATAAATTTGGAATAATAATTATGAAAATAAAGTAAGGATGAAATGGCCACGAATTCCATCAATGAAAAAAAAAAGTTGTACTGAACTAAATTGATAATAATTAACAATAATTAATAATAATAATTAATTAATAATAAAAAAAGAATTCAATATTCATTTAAGAAAAAAAAGAGGACAGAAAATGTGTATATATATTTAATACAAATAAACAAACAAAACAAAACAAAACAAAACAAAATTATATACACAAAAAGTAGAAAATGAAAAACGAAAAAAAAAATCTATGCATTTATATGTTTACATAAAAAAACAAAAACAGAAATCGAAAAACAGAAAAAAAATCAATTTCCAAAAAACAAAAAAAAAACGATAAAAAACCGAAAACACCGAGAAGGGAAACTAAAAAAAAAAAAAAAACATCCAAAAAAGAAAGAAAAAACAGAATACGAAAAACGAATAAAAAACAAAATATATATACACACATCCATTTCCAGAAAACAAAATATGAAAAATGGCAGAAAAAACTATAAATTCCAATCCCCTCTTCCTTACAGTAAAAAACGAAAAAAAAAAAAAAAAAAAAAAATACCCCGTCAATTCCCTCTTCCTTACAGTAAAAAACGATAAAAAAACTAAAAAAAAAAAAAAACGAAAAATACCCCATCAATTCCCTCTTCCTTACCCCACAACAGACTCCACGACCTGCTTTGCGATCGGCCGATACAATGACCCCAAAGGTCCTGACCCCACGGGTGCTGACCCCGCAGGTCCTGACCCTGCAGGCTGACCAGGGAGGGCGGGGAGAGGCAACCCCCCTCCGGCCAACCCCCCAGGCAGGAGTATATTGTTCCCCGAGCCTGGGGCTGGTCCCTTACTGAACGGAGAGGGGGCACTAAAATATTCAGATGTCGTAGAAAACGGGAATTGGGAAAGTGTGTGTTTTTTATAGAAAATGAAAAACAATTTTGAAATTCAACTGGTAATTAGTAATGTCATTAGTAATTAATAATTGATAATTAGTAAGAGGTGGCACTAGAGTATTCCGGAGTCGGGAAGGTTTTTTTTCTAATATTAGAGAAAATGGGAAAAAAATAAATAAAATTGGTGAAATTTTACGACAAACATTAATATATGTCACGGATTAGTAAGAGAAGGCACTAATAAGAGAAAAAGAAACAGAAAAAAAGGGTGAAATTTGACGAAAAACCTTAATACACGTCACTTAGTTTAGTAAGAGGGGGAACTAAACTATTCCCGACGTCATAGAAAACGAGTTTACCAGCTTTCCATATTGCAAAAGGGAGGAA
>NW_025918688.1:5000-7664 GCF_019202785.1 Penaeus chinensis
TCCAGTTTATTTTATGAATCAGCAATAACATTTCAGTCTGTAGTAGATGATTGCACATTCAACTTTGAGATGTGAGAGGCGTGCAGGAGACGTGATAACAGTAAGAGAGAGGAGAGAGAGAGAGAGAGAGAGAGAGAGAAGAGAGAGAGAGAGAGAGAGAGAGAGAGAGAGAGAGAGAGAGAGAAGACAGACAGAAATGGGAGGGGGTAGTAGCAATAATATTTATAGATATAATGTTGATGCACGCCATAAATTGATAACAGTGATGATGGTTATAATAACGTGTTTGGTTATGATAAACAACGATAACTAACCATGGACAATACTAACAATACTAATAAAAATGCATTAATAACAATATTGAAATTAACGTATTTCTCTTATAAGGTACTTCTCCTTAAACAATATCACACCATAAATCGCCGTCATCGTTTTCACACCATAATATACATTAAGTATTTTCTAATAGCACTGACTCGGCGAAAAAGGTATAAATCAAACCTATTCATAAAACACACACATTACTTTCTTGTTAACAGTAACGGGACAGAGCCGGGGAGCATAACACGGACTAGCAGCTATATATTCGCCAGAAGTCCTTCTTTGGAAAAAAAAAAAAAAAAAAAAAAGTTTTATTCTTGTTATCATACTTCCTTATCTTCTGGTATCGTGTCTTGCCTTATCGCGATATCTTCACTCAATCATCTACCATTATTAGCATGTATCCATAGTATTTACAAATATTTGTTTATATATAGTAATATATATATAATTATTTATAATATGATGTGTGTGTGTGTGTGTGTGTGTGTGTGTGTGATCCGGCTTACTATTCCCGTTTGGTAAAGTACTTATCTTCATTTCTTGTCTCCGCATACGTGAGGCAAGTAAAAGAACAGCAGTCCAAAATATGCGAGAGAATATTCGCCTTTAGCTTCGCGAGGTGTCAGACAGCAGGCAATTTGGAAAAGCTCCCTCCTTGTCTTCCTTGTTGACGGCGACCTTGTAATTCATGTTACATAGGATTTCACTTGTTCGGGTTCTAGCGTAAGCTTGTAGAACCTTAAGGTTTAAACGAAATCCCTGAATGTAAAGGTTGTCGGGAAGTCCCTAAATTTACATACACCACTGAAACAGTTACAAGCTCTTTCACATGCGCGTTACTAGAAAAAAAGTGTACTCAATAATAATAAGCTATCAAAGTCCCTTTCACATAATTTTTCTGTTTTCTTTCTGTTGCTATCCTAACGGCACTCATCCTTCCCTCCCAAACTCGCCACCAGTAACCCTCCGTAATGAATATTCCATGTCTGTAGGCAAGAGCTGTCTTGGTGTTACCAATTCATGGAGATTGGATTTACTATGAGGCCCTGGCACAGCATATTATTCACTGTAAATGACGATATGCAACTATTCACGAGTACAGTGGCTGGAACGCGCAAAGGATCGTGTTTAAGGCATTGTTATGTATATTTCTTGCTTGTTTACGTAGCAAAGAGCGTCTTATTTTAAAAATCATAAGCCAGGTCACGAACAGAAAAATGTAACACAAAGAATAGTCCGCCCTTACCTTCTTCCACATAAACACAAAAGAAAAACACAAGAAACACACAGGCACACAACCCACACAAACACACACACACACACACAACACCGTAACATATCACACACACACATACCACACACACACACATAACACATACACATACACATATAGACATACCACATACACCACAACAAAATCACACACAAAACCACACACACGCACACAAGCACACACACACACACACACAATATCACACACACACACACACACACACACCAAACACACACACAAGCACGCACGCACGACACAGAGAGAGAGAGATAGTAGAGAAGAGAGAGAGAGAGAGAGAGAGAGAGAGAGAGAGAGAGAGGGAGGGAGAGAGAGAGAGAGAGAGAGAGAGAGAGAGAGAGAAGAGAGAAGAGTAGAGAGAGAGATAGAGAGAGAGAGAGAGAGCAAATTTACTTACTCATCTTGAAACGAAAGCGCAATGAAATTACAACAAGAGATTCCATATTTGCTGACAAAAAATGGAAGTGTTACAACCTTCGCAAGGTAATAATGAACTCTGCGCAAAGGATCGTTAATCGAGTAAAGAATTCTATCGGTTAATCTGGTCCCACCATTAAGTTTGATCTATTTTAAAACTCATTTCACAAACTGTGTCCTAAAGTTTCATATTAACAATAATGTAAGAAAATGTTTAACGTACTTTTTGATAGCGCCACACTGATAAATCTCAAGAGTGTTTGTGTATGGTGTGCGTGTGTGTGTGTTGTGTGTGTTTGTTGTGTGTGTGGTGTGTGTGGTGTGTGTGTGTGTGTGCTGTGTGTGTGTGTGTGTGTGTGTGTAAGAGAGAGAGGGTGGTATGTGAATATGTTCATGTACACTGAGTAAAAAAAATAATTTACGCCCTTAGTATTTTCTTCCCATTTAGCGGTAATGAATCTCCCGCCAACAATGTTTAACAATGTCATCACAAAAATAAGTAAATATACTAAAACAACAGGCACCAAGAGAAAAAAATAGAGAAAATAATAAAATAAAAAAAATACATATATATATTATTTATCATCATGATCCTGCCTTCTGTTTTACATTGAAAATAAATAAATAAATAA
>NW_025918689.1:0-9126 GCF_019202785.1 Penaeus chinensis
ATGAAATAAATATATTTTATTATTTTCAAAATTAATGGATATTGGGGTTTGCATGAAAAATATGGTAATAATGTAAATTATTTCAAAGGAACCATGTTTTGTTAGTATAAAACTGTAATAAGGATGATGATGGTAATATTGATCAAAGTGGTAGTATTGATTTTTTTTTTTTATAAATAAACTATAATGATAATGCAAATATAAAATAAAAACAAATAATATAATAGTATAACAAAAAAATGATAAGGGTAATTATAAAAATGAGGGATGAAGATAATAATAATGATAGTAAAAAGTATGAAAGAGAAAACACCTACCGTTGATACAAGGTAAAAAACCCAAACTGAAAAAATTTAGAATAATGTAATGGGGGTGAAAATAAAAATTTGTAAAATAAAAAAAAAATTTTAATTGAAAAAAAAAAAGTTAATACTACTATTAATATAATACTACTAATAGAACAAATAATATTAAACAATAAAACAAAAATTATAATAATTTGGATGATGATATTGATAATAAAAAAGGAAAAGATATAATGAAAACAAAAACAAAAATGATGATAACTTCATGATAACAGTAAAGAAATTATGATAAATTTAAAAAAAATAAACAAAACTGCGATAAAAAAATTAAATTTAAAATAATCATAATTCCAACTTCATCCCTTACAAACCCCCCTCTCTCTTCCCTTCTCTCCTTCTCCATCTCTCTCTCTCTCCATCTCATGATCCTCCCCAAACCTCTCATTTTCCCCTAATCTCTCCTCTCTCTCTTTTCCACCCCCTCTCCTTTCTCCTCCTTCTTTCTCTTCTATCTCTCTCTCCTTCTTTCCTTTTTTATCACTTCTCTCTCTGTTTTCTCTCTCTCTCTCTCTCCTCTCTCGTTTTTCTCTCTCTCTTTCTATCTCTCCCTCTCCTCTCCCTGTCTCCCTCATTCTCTCTTCTCCTCTCTCTCGTCTCCTCTCTCTTTCCTCTCTCCTCCTCTTCTATTTCCTCTTTCTCTCTTTTTCCTCTCTCTCTCTTTTTTCCTTTTCTTTTTCTCTCTCTCTCATCTCTCTATCTCTCTATCTCTCTCCTTTCTCTCTCTCTCCCCCCCTCTCTCTTTTCTCAATCCTCCTCTCCCCTCCCCTCTCTTTCTTTCTCCTTTTCCCTCTCCTTTTTCTCTCCCTTCTTTCTTTCCTCGATCCTCTCTCTCCCTCTCTCTCCCCACCCCTCTCTCCTCTCTCTCTTCTCTTTCCTCTCTCATTTTCCTTTTTCCCTCTCTCTATCCCTCTCTCTCTTTCTCCTTTCCCTCTTTTCCCCTCTTTTTCCCCCTCACCCTTTCCCCCAAATTCTCTCCTCCTCTCCCTTTCTCACCCAAAACCTCTTTTTTCCCTCCATCTCTCTCTCCTTCTACCCCTCTCTCGCTCTCTCTTTCTCTCTTCTCTCCCTCTCTCTCTCGCTTCTCTCCTCTCGCTCTCTCTCTCTCTTCTCTCCCTCTTTTCTCTCTCTCTCTCTCTCAACTCCTCTCTCTCTCTCTCTTCCTCACTTTTTCTCTCCCTTTTTTCCGCTCTCCTCTCTCTTTTTCCCTCTCTTTCTTCCCCTCTCCCCTCTCCCCTCCTCTTCATCTCTCTTTTCTCCCCCACTCTCGTCTCTCTTTCTCTCTCTCTCTCCTCTTCCTCCCCTCTCTCTTCTCTCTCTTTAAATCTCTCTCTCTTCTCTCTTCTTTTTCTCTTTTCTTCTCTCCCTCTCTCTTTTCTCTTCTTCCTCTCCCCCTCCTCTCTCTCTTTTCCCCCTCTCTTCTTTCTCTCCCCTCTCTCTCCCCCTCTCTCATCCCAATCCGCATGCAACGGAGTGATTTTCCGACAAAGACAATGGTTCTCGAGACAGTCGCTCGACCCTCGTATCGCCTTTCAGAGATTCCCCCCTAGAAAGATTTTCCCTGGAACACGTCTGGTTATTTTATTTGCTAAACTGTTTATTCCAATGTGAAAAGAAAACGACGTGGAAGAGGGTGATGTGTTTCGGGTATTTGTGGGGCAATGGAGTAAAATGTTTGTGCTTTTCTATTTCCTCTACTACAAAAACTACATCTATCTATTCATCATCTATCTATGTAATTAGTATTTGTTCGTTTTTTCTAAAGTTTGCTTGGTTTTTCCCCCCATGATCTTGAGGGTGAAGAAACACCGATGAAAATTAAAGTAGGGTTTTTATTGAGAAACACTCTGACAAAATAAATACGGAAAATCTTTTTTTTTCCTCCCGCCCAACGCCAGCTCCGTCTGCGACTGTCTATGCCAGACGGTGACTACAGAACAAACTAAAATGTTGACTCTATAACATACAGAGATTTTCCACTTTTCAATAGGTGATTGCTACATAAAATAAAACTAAACCCTAATGTTCTTTTTTTTCACATGGAAAACATATCACACAAAAGGAAAAGTACAATAAATTCACATAATTTCACTAACTACGTAGATAAAAATGTCATAAAAAATACTTTTGCACTGGGATCACAACGGGGCCTCCCCGACACACTCATTTTTCATAACACTTCAAAATTTACCCAAACCCCAAAATCTCCCCCCCCCTTTAATTCACTAGCGAGAGTTTGAACGACTTCAACTTGAGAAAGTTCCGAACGTCCCAGGTTCAACAGCAAGATGGGGGGGAAGATCCGGTGCGCCGTCTTTTCCAAAACTGGCGAGTTTCCAAATTTTTACGGTAGGGCGAAAAACTTTGATTGCGCCACCCGTAAACGCCCACTGGCAGCCGATGTGATAATCCCCGATTTTTCCAATACCCATGACTGTGCCGGGCCTTTTCCCAAAAGTTTTGGGTGTGGGATTCTGGTTCCACCTGCGCCCCAATCTCTAACTTGGAAAGGGAGGGCACGCTTGTCATACGGGTCCCTTCACGCCTTGGCCCGTAAAGCGGCCGGAAAAGGCGCAGTCCCCCCAGCCTTGGTCCTTTCCCCCTCCTTCATGAAGGGACTAAAGTGGGCAGGGACACAGGAGCGAAGGGGCATGCCAAACAAAATCGCCAAAGGGGACGACCAGTGAAGTTTTTTTGGGGTTACGTAACCCTAATCCTCTGTCAAACTCCTCACTGTCAATATTTCCGTTGGGTCTTTTTCCCCTTTATGGTCAGATACTTGACTTTCTGACAGCAGCCTCTGCTGCCCATTGACGTGGGAATGGGGGCTTGACATAGCATAGAACTTCCCCCTCGTTGAAGAAAGGTTGCAAAATCCCGGGCGGGAGAACGAGGTCCGCCATCATGCGCAGCGAACTGGCACACCCAGATCACGAACAAACCCCGAAGAATCTGACGCGAACCCACTTGTTGCATTGTTCCACATGGGAGGACAACAGGCCATCGGAAAGTCGGTCACATACACCAAGAAGTGTTTTCCAGAAAACACAAAAAATCTGCCGACAGACATAAATGGTTTTTGTGGTTTGTCATCCAACATCAGCGCCTTTTTGCGACTAGGCTGTGGGCCCGCGGTACGGTTCACAGGCACGAACAGGTTTAAAATGTCTGCTTTAAATTTCCTGGCCAAAAGACTGCCCCTGCTGTGCACACGTTTTGTGCTTCCAGGGCCACAGTGGCTCATGCGGGCGGCTAAGTGCTACGACTAAGAAACAGGACAACCACCTAGTCCATACAGCATCAAGTCCATCGTTGTAAAAATCATCGAATCTTCCTTTCCCGGAGGGCAGGGGCACTTGGTGGGTTTGTAGCGGCCCTTTGGGGGAACCTTACTTCCATGATAAGCACTCCTCATAAAAAAAAGCATCCTAGAGGCAGCTGTACCAATTCTTCCAAAGAGATCCTTTTTTCCCCTATGGCTTTTTTGAGCTTTAAGAAAGACGAACAGCCTCAAGTTTAAACAATCTTGACGGAAGTGCCATTCAGCTTTGAAGGCACCACCTCCACCGTTTGGGCAAACTCACAGGGCCCGGGGAAGGCATCAGGGAGCACAACCCTTACCTGAAACCCCCACATTGCGGTAAAAAAGGGTAGGGCCAATCTTTCTTTCCACTGGAGGCGAGGGTTTTCAATGCATCCAGGAATAAGGGTTTTCAAACTGGGGCCCCAATGGACGTGACCTTTCCACCACACTTAAGTGCCGAAGTCCACGAAGATAGAACTTGCATTTACTGATGGCCCAAACGACAGCTGCATTTCCAATTCACGGTCGCAAACCGCGTTTCTGTATTGTCAAAAACGGGAATCACACTGCCCATCTTGTATTTCCACACCTGGTCCGGGCAACACACATACCCAAAGGGCCAGAGCCCTGGGGGCATGGGTTTCTGCAGAATGGTGGAAGGGTTGGAAACAAAAATCGCAAGTAGGGGGGGCCTGACAAAGCTTGTTTAGGGGTCATTAAAGCTTTGGTGTGGTCTCTGCCAAGAAAGCTCTCTTGGGCTCATCAATGGTCGGGGTGGGGCTGCAGCAGTCGAAATCTAGGTAAACTCTGCCAGTTGATTTACCAAGCCCATAAACGACCGAAGACATCAGATTTGCAGGGGGAGAAACTCTGCAAAAAGGCTTTTAAACCCTTTTCTGGGGCTGCTTCAATACCAAAAAATGTGATAGTTTTTTTAAACCCCCAGAAAAACTGCTTCAGAAAGCAGGCCCCCAATGAACTTCTCCGCCTTAAGCGTTTTTTCCGTTCTGTGCACCTGGGGCGGACTTTCGTTTACCCCCGTTGAAGGTGTGAGAGTAGTCCTCATCTGTAGGAAATGTCGTTCACAACCTTAAGCAGTTTTTACCCCTAAGTGCCCTGTCCAAACCCGTAACAAAAAAAGGCCGTCCCTGTTTCGCAAAACCCATGGGACCACGACCCGTAACTGAAAAAGTCCCTAAAGAGTGTAAATGTGTCCCGTGTTTTATCATCCTCATGCAAAGGGGGAGTTTTCCAAAACCACAAAAAGCATCCACATTTGTGAGAACTTTGACTGCGGAAAATGATCTTCTATGGGTGTAAAAGGCGTCGAGAGGGGGCGGCCCAGAGACCCTTTCCTGTTGAGCTTTTATAAAATCAGGTAAAAAAAAACACCACCATTTGCTTTGGAACAACAACCATTGGGTACAAACCCTTTTGAAAGGGTTTATCCTCCACTGGGTTTTAAATGCCTTGGGTTTACTAAGGCCAAGCCCTTTCTTTTTTTGGTTTCCTGAAAAGCCAACGGAAAACATTCCCGGGGTGTGGGTCGCGAAGGGCGTGCATTCTCCGGGAGATGAATCTTTATGGTAGGGCCTACCATCGTCTTGATTGCCCAGACGCAAGTCGGGCCTTCTTCCCCCAAACCCAAAAAAATCCGCATACTGATGCAGGAGTACTCCCCTTTCTTTTTCAAAGGGGACCTCAGCTGTTCAACGGGAAATTTACAACTGAGGAGGGGTTTGACATTGTGTAAATTTCCCCCCGCCCATGGACTCGGGCTGGGAATGTTCAATCTGATATCTGCCTTGGGAAAAAAGTCCCGGAACAATCCCCCAAAAAAATTTTTCCACCCCCCCCCCCCCCCCTTGAATAGCCAAAAAACACTTCAACGAAACGAACTTCCAAAAAAAATGATGAATTCCAAGAAGATTTCCCCGGCCGCGGTGGCATCTGGGACCCCTCCCCATTGTATATCCCGTCCCCCCTGCCGGGGGGCTAATCTTTTCCCTTTAGAGGCCCAGACTAAAATAAGATCTGGAGTCCAATACATTGTGGTCTGCACCTTGTCAGGATGAGCAAGACAACCCCGAGAATCATTATCGAATTGACACCGGACTTTAAAGGGGGAAAGGGTGAGTTTCGGTCGTGCATTAAAAAAGTGACACTCCTGGCAAATGACACTGAAGGGGATTGGAACTTACACCTTCAATTCATGATTTTTGTCCTCTTCCCTTTTGGTCTTACCTTTTCCGTTGTTTTTGGGCAGCATTTATCATAGTTTTTCCCTGCCGGTTGCACACCTTGCATTTGGCATTCGGAAAGGACACTTTGAACCCTAGCCCCAGAAACGACATGGGGAAAGTGGTGGCCCTGCAAAAAACCCTTTTTTCAGTTGACCCCAAACAGTTTTTTGCGGCCTTATTGGCAAGGGACCGGCCTATTTTGGGAATTCTGCTTCAGGGCCCTTTTTTTTTCCCTTTTATATTGAGAAACACACGTGAAGAAACGTGCCCTTTCAAAGCAAATAAAATTCGGTCTTTGACGTTTTCAAAAACCCTAAATTCCCCCAAAACATCCTCAACGTCGCTGGGGGCGGTCCAATTCAATGAGCTTCTGGGTAATCCTAAATCTCGAACCCATTAGAATCCCGGTTTCCCCCACGCTCACAGCATGCTTGCCTGGGGCCCTGCAAAGGGTCTACCCTCTGCGACAAATTTTTCACCCGGGATCCCAAAAGTCATCAAACCCCCGCCCCCGGGGCCTTGCTGCACTCGGAAAGGCCTTCCGTCGCATTGCCTCATTACTTGCATTTTGATGTGCTTTTTCCAAAGCTTTGTCAAGACATCGTCCACTACATGTTGGGTCTGCGGGCACACCCCAACTTTTCTCCACCCACCCGTCGCATCTCAAGGTAAGGAAACATGCGTACTGTATATGCGCTTTGATAACGGCGGGTTTTGGGGGAATCCACCATCATATTTTTAACGACCATTGGGCCTTTCCTTTTCTCGAAACTTTTTGGGGGACTCGCATCTGTTAATGCTTTGGAGGCTGTATTGTTTGGTTCGGTCGGGGGAGTAATGAGAAGCATGGACGCGGCAGAACTGCTCCTGGAAAAAACTCGCAGTTGCGGGGGTGAGGCGAAGATCAGCTCCTGAAAACGAGCAACCCCTCGTTCCTGCGTGCGCCCTTCCCCCTTTTCCCCCCTTTCCCGGGCGGCTTCTTCCCCTTTCCCCGGCGGGCGTTTTCCCCCTTTTTGTCAATCCCTCGAATTACCACTGCGCAAGAACAACATCTGTGGGAGGGGGGGGGCTGGCCTGGCTCCGGGGGACTCCTTCAAGCGGACCAGGCTTCTCCCGGGTCGCTCTTTCTGTACTTCTTTTTTCTCCCTTTACCCATTTTAACCCTGGTTTAAAGGGGGTAAAATACAAAAAACAAAATCCCCCGAAAATCCGGGAAAATACGTAAAAGTAGAGCGAGCAGCGAGTGTTGGCACGTGCCGGTTTCCAATGCGGGGGACCCCCCGGCGGACACGTGCGCAGGCGGCCACGACGCGAGAGATCAGTCGCCCCACGAAGCGTCCCTAGAAGCGCCCCCAATAAAACCTCGCTCCCACAAAACTAATAGCTTCGGGGTTTGGGTCCCTTATACAACAAATAATGTCCCCTGAGCACACTTTAAAAACTGCAAAGAAAAACATAGGCACTGCACAATACACATCACTACAAATAAGCACCACACCCCTGCAAATGAAGTACCCCCGCCCATGGTTGATTGCGACCTAGCACGAGGGTGGACGAGGCGGGGGCCCCCCGACAGGCCATGAGGTCTCGGGGGCTGGGCAGGCAACATTACCGGCGTCAGAACTGAATTTTCGGTAAATTTTTCCATGTTCGTCCTCTAAAATTTGCTTTGGTGTTTCTCCATGAGCTTGAGGGTGAAGAAAAAAAAAAACCCATAAAATAAGTAGGTTCATTGGGGATCACTCTTACAAAATAAATACGAACTCTTTCCCGTTTCCTCGCCCCACACGCCATCTCCGTCTGCGACTGCCACTGCCAGACGTTGACTACAGAGACAACTAAAATGTTTTTACTCTTTTAAAATACAGAGATTCTCACTCTTTCATATAGGGGATATGCTACAATAATATAAAATAAAATATGTTTTATAATTCACATGGTAGAACATATCACAAAAAGGGGAAAAGTAAAATTAAAATAATCACATAATTACACTAACTACGTCGATAATAATGTTCCACAAACGAGCAAATGGCAAACCAACGTGGGACTCACGACTCACTTTATTTTTCCAACTACTCATTTTCACAACCCAATTTTTAGTAAACTTTTCTTTTTTTTATGAGAAATAAGGATTAACGATAAAGCACAAAAATATACTTTATAAATAAATTGTTTAAATTAGAAAAAATCGTTTATTTAATAATTTATATTTTAATTCACACCTGTTATGGTTACTGTTTATCACTTCATTAAATTTTATACGTGATATTCTTGCTATTTTGCGTTAATGTGTAGTTTTGCTAAACATGTTCCCATATCCTTCCTATAAATTTTTGCATTATATCCCCATTTCTTTGTGTATCATTATCACCTGACCACCTTCGCCTTCACTGATAAAAATTTTTGCGATTATCATTTTTCCCTTTTTCTAAGTTTTTTTTAAAGTCATCAGAAACATGATTTGCACCCTATATGGATAAAATTCAATACTTTCCCCTTTCCTTCCCCCACCCTGGATCGCGAAACCCCCCCGACGGCAAAGCGGTGTGGGGAAGGGGAAGTGCAGTGCGAGACGGGCAAAAGGGGCCCCTACTACCAAAAAGGGAGGTTTCCCGGCGTCGAGGAAAGCCGAAAATGGGCACGGGATGGGCACAGATGGGCCCCACTACCCCCCACCCCCTACTACGGATCGCAAGGGCGTTGCATCAATCGGAAAACATGACTCGAAAGAATTTGAGGATACATGAATGGACCGGGCCGGCCGGAGGGGAGGGAGGGAAGGGGGAGGGGAGGAGACGGTCGCGATCCAAGGGACGGTTATGGGAAGGGCGCGAAGAGAAGACCAAAATACGGCGAAGCGAAAGAAGAACAGGCTGAGAGGAAGAGACGTCACAGAACGAGAATCGCGGTGAAAAGGGGTACAAAAATCCAGGACATCAGTCGAGAAGATAATTAGTAAGGGAAGCAGACGACGCAAGATACCTAATAGCTTTCTCGATGCGACGGCGGACGAGCGAAGGGATGAAAAGACAAAGGCTTTCGACACTCAGCGAGAAGAAAACCCAGCAGTTGTCACCAGGAATCAGAGGAGACTATTACTCTGGGAACCTAGTGTAAGCGAAAAAGGCCTTAACTACATGAAGAAACTGACCATGAAGCCAGAAAGGAGAGCTAGAAACACGGCAATTAGGATACCTCTAAGAATGAAACATGG
>NW_025918690.1:2500-10416 GCF_019202785.1 Penaeus chinensis
AAAATATTAATATATATAGGATATACCTTTTTTTTTTTACTCAACAACATTATTCTCAATAGAGAAAAAGAATCAAGTCAAAGTGAGCTTTAAAGCCAAATAGAAATATGTCACACTTTATCACACAGACATATACAAAATGAACCGTGTATTTACTCCTCACGGACACAAAACGAAAAAGACCTGTCTGTTAGGCATAAAGAAAATTCCGTAATCTATTTCAACTTTGTACACGGTCCCGAAGTGAATTGTATGCAAATTCCAAGATAATGAAAGCATTTTTTATTTTCAGATCATTCTGAGACAGAAAAAAGTATTAAAACTTCTTGCACGAGGCTTAAAGTTGAATGACGAATACGCCAAAAAGTTTGAGTGAAACAGAAAATTGACAAAGGAGTCAGCGTCGCCGAGAAAAGATATGTGTGGTGGGTGAATCTAATTCGCGAAGTAATAACTCCCTCTTTCTCCTCTCCTCCTCACCCCTCCTCGCCTCTCCTTCGCTCTCTCTCTCTCTCTCCTCTCTCTCTCATCTCATCTCTCTTCCACTCGTAACACACATCTTCTCCTCTCCATCTCCCCTCCCCTCTCTCTCTCTCTTCTCCTCTATCTCCTCTCCTCTCTCTCCTCCATCTCTCTCTCATCACTCGTCTCTTCTCGTCTCTCTCTCTCTCATCTCTCTCCAACCTCTCCGTCGCGCTCTCGTCACTCTCCTCTCTCTCTCGTCTTCTCTCTCATTCCCTCTGTGTGGTGTGTAATGTGTGTGTTTGTGTTTGCCGTCTGTATCTCTTGCCCTTCTTTTTTCACTTGCTGTCCCTCTCACTCACGTTACACCGATCTGTTTCTCTTCTCTTTCTCTTCTAACGCCCCCCCAGCCGCTCCTTTCTCTCTTCTCTTCTCATTAAGGAAAAAAATCATAATTTCCATCTAACAAAAAGTTTATCTCTAATCCTCTTGTTCCACCAACTTCTTTGACTGCAGGAAGAAAAATTCTCTTTGGTCAGCATTGTAAAGTCTCCATAGAGCTTAGGCTTTTTTTAGTTTTTAAATATGTTTGATGTATGTTGAGCAAAAGACTCAACTCAGAATTGGCTGAAACGAAAAAAAAATCTGCTTCATGCTATAAATAATCGAAGAGCGACTATGTTACTTTTCCAGACAGAAAATTCAATCTGATTTCATATCGATTCTTCTGTCTATATAGATACAAAAGGAGGATCGCATGGTACGAAGTAGGCTGTAGATGTAGCAGGAAAACCTTAAAATGGCACACAAAAAACGTATAATCACAAACTGGTGTGGAAATAATGAGGAAATCCTTTTTTTTTTTTTTTGTATCTTTCTTATCAATAATAATCGACGGAATTGAAAAGAAACAGAAACAACAACATATGGACAATAAAACAACGACATCAACAACAATCTACATCACAAAGGAGAGAGAAAAAGATATATTAAGGGCAGTGGAATACAACAATATATGAGGTGTGCTCTCTCTCCTCGCTAATGACGCCGAATTTTTACATTACACTCCCGTCATCATCAATATCGCAGTTAATTTTATTATCGGGTATTATCCTTCGATCACTATCATCATTAGAAAGAGAAGGAGAGAAGAGAGAGAGAGGTGAGAGAGAGAGAGAGAGAAGAGAGAGAGAGAGAGAGAGAAGAGAGAGAGAAGAGAGAGAGAGAGAAAAAAGGGGGGGGGAGGAAGAGGGAAGAGGGAGAGAGGGAGAGAGGGGAGAGGGAGATAGGAGAAGGGAAAGAGAGGAGAGAGAGAGAGAGGGATAGGGAGAGGGAGGGAGAGAGAGAAGAGAGAGAGAGAGAGAGAGAGAGAGAGAGAGAGAGAGAGAGAGAGAGAGAGAGAGAGATAGAGAGAGAGAGAGCGAGAAAGAGAGATAAAGAGGGGAGGGAGAGAGAGGTTAGGAGAGAGGAGAGATGGAGAGAGAGAGAAGAGGAGAGAGAGAGAGCGGAGAGAGAGAGAGAAGAGAGAGAGAGAGAGAAAGGAGAGAGAGAGAGAGAGAAGAGAGAGAGAGAGAGAAGAGAGAGAGAGAGAGAGAGAGAGAGAGAGAGAGAGAGAGAGAGAGAGAGAGAAGAGAGAGAGAGGAGGAGAAGAGAGAAAGAGAGAAAGAGCGAGAGAAAAGGAGAATAGAGAAAGAGAGAGAGAGAGGGGGGGGAGGAAGGAGAGAGGGAGAGAGAGGTAGAGAGGAGAAGAGAGAGAGAGAGAGAGAGAGAGAGTTATTATTATTAACGTTATATTATGCCATTATTTCTAATAATATTTTTGTTATTACGAATATTCATATACTTATCTTATTCCCCCTTATTATGTTGTTTTTGGTTATTGGTGTTACTTCTGATGTTGTTTTGTTTGTTACCACCAATGTTATTATTATATAATTAATGCTATTATCAATAGCATTAATTTAATTAATTATATTTTCTTCTTCTTCTTATCATTATTATTATTACATTATTATTATTACTTTATTGTTATTACAATTATTCCTAATCCATTATTATTAGTATTAATAGTATTATTAGTAGTAGTATCATTATAAAATTTTTATTAATTATTATATTATTATTTTATTATCATTATAATTATTATTATTATTTACATAACGATTATGTTTTTCTTCCTCTTCTTCTTCTTCTCTTCTTCGTATTATTATTCTTATTATTAACACCATCATCATTATTATTATTATTGTTATTAATATGATTCTTATTCAATTTCATATGTTGATAATTCTTTATCTTATTATAGTACTCTTCTAATAATTAGTGTTATCATTATGATTCTGATTATCATTATCATTATTGTTATTAGTAGTACTACGAGTACTATTGGGTTTTATTATTATTTTAATTTTTTAGAATTATAAAATATCATTACTAATAATAGTAATCAGTAATAGTAGGAGAAGCAGTAATAGTAGTAGTGGTTACTATATTCGTATTATTATCAATCCTCATGACATCACCATTATTAACCATCATACTAAATGGTTAAGATTAATAATCATCAGTATTCTTTTATGATTATCATTTTTATCATTAATTATTACTATTACCAATATGATTATTATATCATATCATCACTTCATCATCATTTATATCATCATTATCATTACATTAATATGATTCTTATTCTTACAATTATAAATTATCATGATTATGATAATGACATATCATTATCATTCCAGTATCATTATTATTTGATATCATAATAATCAGCATTATCTTCATTTTTATATATTAGTGATAATATTATTATTATTATTATTTTTATTATTCAATTATTACAGTATTAATTAGTTATTATTATCTATTTATTATTATATTATTATTAATATTTATTATTATCATTAACTATTATTATTACTATCATTATCATTATCATATCCTAATCATTATCATTATCATCATTTATGATTATAGTGTTATTATTACTATTATCCGTTAACATTATGTTATGGTTATTATCATTATTTATTATTATTATTATTGCTATTATTATTATTACTTGCATGGATGTTTGTAATTATCATTATCATTATTTTATCATTATTATCATATTATTATGTTTTATATATTATTATCATCATCATTATTATTATCATTATTATTATTATTATTATCATTATCATTAGCATGTATTATTGATATTATCATTATTGTTATTATTATTACTATCATTGTTATTGTTGATTCATCATAATTTATTTATTATCACGATTATTATTATTATTATTATTATTATTATTATTATTAATTTATATTATTTATAATCATGATTATCATTACTATATTATTATTATTATTAATCATTTATATTAACATTAATGTTTGCTGTTTGTTGTTGTTTGCTATTATTATTATTATTATCATTATTACTATACTATAATTTAGTTGCTCCCCATTATCTCATAATTCTTTTCACTACCAGTATCGTAATTATTATTATTATCATTTTATTATTATTTTTTATCTTTAAGTATTAATTATACCATCATCATCATTATCATCATTATCAATATCCATTATCACTTTTATTCATCATTACTGCTCTGCTGAACTCTCCTCAGATTTTTCACCACCCTATGCTAATTTTTACTTTTGATATATTCAATTGCTTTTATTAACGGTTTTTTTTTTTATGATTTAAACTTATTTTACTGCGCTAATAAACCATTTACATCTCTCAGCATATGGATATTTGAAAGACCACTGTTCGTTCTAAATTAGGAAATCCACAGAAAATAGTCCTTTTTCTGATTAATTATTGCATGATAACATATTCAGAAATAAATTGTTCTCCGGAAATGGCTCCACGTGATCGAGTAAAATGTACCGTTACCCTGAATGTTCGACGTAATTTTGGAATGACTCAATAACGGTACATAATGAAGGTGATGATGAAGGATATCCCCATTGGTTATTAATAATACACATAATTCTTAACATCATCGTATCCCTACTATCATCAATGGCAATTGGTATTTGATGTTTATTATTAAACATGATCAGCATCATCCAATTATCCGTATTATTGTCATTATTTAGATTAATGTTATTATGACATAGTTGTCATTATTTTTCCTAACTAACTACTAACATAATATTATAATGATTACTATTATTTTCTTACTATCATTATTATTACTATTACTGTATTATACATTGTTAATGCTTACAATCGCTATTTCTACTACTATGATACTATTGTTTTTTCTTCTGCTGCTGCTTGCTAATATTAAAGCTATTTACTACCTCCGACGTCCGACTTCTCCTAAGTCTACTAACTACTACTAGTACTAATGGTAACGACAACAATAACAGAATAAAATACCCGGAAGACGGTGCAGCCACTGCTATTGCTACTTCTACTGCATTACTACTACTATGACTGCTGCTAAGTAAAATGGCATTTTATAATATAACGGATGAATGATAATAATAACATTGGCATCAAGAACACTCCACGTTGGCAAGCGTCTTGGAGTAACCAATCCACTAGCAATGACCTGAATGCAAGAATAATCTATGCAAAATAATTACTAGATGTTGCTAAATCACTTACGATATTGCGGAATTTACTCATGCAGATCAAGAAGCCTGATTCGTTATACAAAGGTTATACCAAAGCACTATTTGATATTCATGTTATTATAAATGATTAATAATAATAATAATATAGTAATGATAATCATGATTATAAATAATATAAATTAATAATAATAATAATAATAATAATAATAATAATAATCGTGATAATAAATAAATTATGATGAATCAACAATAACAATGATAGTAATAATAATAACAATAATGATAATATCAATAATACATGCTAATGATAATGATAATAATAATAATAATAATGATAATAATAATGATGATGATAATAATATATAAAACATAATAATATGATAATAATGATAAAATAATGATAATGATAATTACAAACATCCATGCAAGTAATAATAATAATAGCAATAATAATAATAATAATAATGATAATAACCATAACATAATGTTAACGGATAATAGTAATAATAACACTATAATCATAAATGATGATAATGATAATGATTAGGATATGATAATGATAATGATAGTAATAATAATAGTTAATGATAATAATAATATTAATAATAATATAATAATAAATAGATAATAATAACTAATTAATACTGTAATAATTGAATAATAAAAATAATAATAATAATAATATTATCACTAATATATAAAAATGAAGATAATGCTGATTATTATGATATCAATAATAATGATACTGGAATGATAATGATATGTCATTATCATAATCATGATAATTTATAATTGTAAGAATAAGAATCATATTAATGTAATGATAATGATGATATAAATGATGATGAAGTGATGATATGATATAATAATCATATTGGTAATAGTAATAATTAATGATAAAAATGATAATCATAAAAGAATACTGATGATTATTAATCTTAACCATTTAGTATGATGGTTAATAATGGTGATGTCATGAGGATTGATAATAATACGAATATAGTAACCACTACTACTATTACTGCTTCTCCTACTATTACTGATTACTATTATTAGTAATGATATTTTATAATTCTAAAAAATTAAAATAATAATAAAACCCAATAGTACTCGTAGTACTACTAATAACAATAATGATAATGATAATCAGAATCATAATGATAACACTAATTATTAGAAGAGTACTATAATAAGATAAAGAATTATCAACATATGAAATTGAATAAGAATCATATTAATAACAATAATAATAATAATGATGATGGTGTTAATAATAAGAATAATAATACGAAGAAGAGAAGAAGAAGAAGAGGAAGAAAAACATAATCGTTATGTAAATAATAATAATAATTATAATGATAATAAAAATAATAATATAATAATTAATAAAAATTTTATAATGATACTACTACTAATAATACTATTAATACTAATAATAATGGATTAGGAATAATTGTAATAACAATAAAGTAATAATAATAATGTAATAATAATAATGATAAGAAGAAGAAGAAAATATAATTAATTAAATTAATGCTATTGATAATAGCATTAATTATATAATAATAACATTGGTGGTAACAAACAAAACAACATCAGAAGTAACACCAATAACCAAAAACAACATAATAAGGGGGAATAAGATAAGTATATGAATATTCGTAATAACAAAAATATTATTAGAAATAATGGCATAATATAACGTTAATAATAATAACTCTCTCTCTCTCTCTCTCTCTCTCTTCTCCTCTCTACCTCTCTCTCCCTCTCTCCTTCCTCCCCCCCCCTCTCTCTCTCTCTTTCTCTATTCTCCTTTTCTCTCGCTCTTTCTCTCTTTCTCTCTTCTCCTCCTCTCTCTCTCTTCTCTCTCTCTCTCTCTCTCTCTCTCTCTCTCTCTCTCTCTCTCTCTCTCTCTTCTCTCTCTCTCTCTCTTCTCTCTCTCTCTCTCTCCTTTCTCTCTCTCTCTCTCTTCTCTCTCTCTCTCCGCTCTCTCTCTCTCCTCTTCTCTCTCTCTCCATCTCTCCTCTCTCCTAACCTCTCTCTCCCTCCCCTCTTTATCTCTCTTTCTCGCTCTCTCTCTCTCTATCTCTCTCTCTCTCTCTCTCTCTCTCTCTCTCTCTCTCTCTCTCTCTCTCTCTCTCTCTTCTCTCTCTCCCTCCCTCTCCCTATCCCTCTCTCTCTCTCTCCTCTCTTTCCCTTCTCCTATCTCCCTCTCCCCTCTCTCCCTCTCTCCCTCTTCCCTCTTCCTCCCCCCCCCTTTTTTCTCTCTCTCTCTCTTCTCTCTCTCTTCTCTCTCTCTCTCTCTCTCTTCTCTCTCTCTCTCTCTCACCTCTCTCTCTCTTCTCTCCTTCTCTTTCTAATGATGATAGTGATCGAAGGATAATACCCGATAATAAAATTAACTGCGATATTGATGATGACGGGAGTGTAATGTAAAAATTCGGCGTCATTAGCGAGGAGAGAGAGCACACCTCATATATTGTTGTATTCCACTGCCCTTAATATATCTTTTTCTCTCTCCTTTGTGATGTAGATTGTTGTTGATGTCGTTGTTTTATTGTCCATATGTTGTTGTTTCTGTTTCTTTTCAATTCCGTCGATTATTATTGATAAGAAAGATACAAAAAAAAAAAAAAAGGATTTCCTCATTATTTCCACACCAGTTTGTGATTATACGTTTTTTGTGTGCCATTTTAAGGTTTTCCTGCTACATCTACAGCCTACTTCGTACCATGCGATCCTCCTTTTGTATCTATATAGACAGAAGAATCGATATGAAATCAGATTGAATTTTCTGTCTGGAAAAGTAACATAGTCGCTCTTCGATTATTTATAGCATGAAGCAGATTTTTTTTTCGTTTCAG
>NW_025918691.1:0-10832 GCF_019202785.1 Penaeus chinensis
ACTGATGAATAACTGTGCGCGTGCCCCCTGGTGGCCGCAATGCCCGAAACGCCCACAGACATCACGCGTGCGGGGTGACTCATCTCGTGTGTGTGTGTGTGTGTGTGTGTGTGTGTGTGTGTGTGTGTGTGTGTGTGTGTGTGTGTGTGTGTGTGTGTGTGTGTGTGTGCGTGTGTGTGTGTGTGTGTGTGTGTGTGTACGTGTGCGTGTGCGTGTACGTGTGCGTGTGCTTATGCGCGTGCTTGTGCTTGTGCTTGTGCTTGTGCTTGTGCGTGTGCGTGTGCGTGTGCTTGTGCGTGTGCGTGTGCATGTACATGTGCCTGAGCGTTTGCGCGTGCATGTGCGTGTGTGTTTAAGTATGGAGAAGGGGAAGGAGGAAGGGGGTGGGGAAGGGGAAGAAGGAAGGGGGGTGGGGAAGGGGAAGGAGGAAGGGGAAGGAGGAAGGGGAAGGAGGAAGGGGAAGGAGGAAGGGGAAGGAGGAAGGGGGGTGGGGAAGGGGAAGGAGGAAGGGGGTGGGGAAGGGGAAGGAGGAAGGGGGTGGGGAAGGGGAAGGAGGAAGGGGGTGGGGAAGGGGAAGGAGGAAGGGGGTGGGGAAGGGAGAGCGAGGATGGAATTATACGGGGGGGCGTGGCAATTGCGACGTGGCAAAGGGAGGCCCAAGTTGCACTAGACGCAGCTCAATACCGCTACTGCAACCCGGCGGCACTCGGGGGGGGGGGGGGGGGGGGGGGGCACGCTCAAGCTTCATTTTTCTCTCTTCTTTTTCTTTGTTCTTTATTGTCCCTTTCTGCCTATGTCTTTCTATCTTTCTCTCTTCCACAAACATACATAAATACGTTGAAAAAGAGAAAGAATAGAGTGGAAAGGGAATAATCAGACAAACAGCAGCAATCCCCCTCCCCCCCCAAAAAAAAAAAAATAAATAAACAGAACATTCACCGGAAAAATAAACAGAACCACGAGATTTTAGTTTCTCTCTCTCTTTCTCTCTCTCTCTCTCTCTCTCTCTCTCTCTCTCTCTCTCTCTCTCTCTCTCTCTCTCTCTCTCTCTCTCTCTCTCTCTCTCTCTCTCTCTCTCTTTTCTTTTTTTTCTCTCTTCTTTTTTTCTCTCTCACTTCTTATTTTTTCTCTCTCTTCTCTTTTTTTCTCCCTCTTTTCTTCTCTCTCTCCTTTCTCTTTCTCTCTCTTCTTTTTTCTCTCTCTCTCTTCTTCTCCTCCCTTCTCTTATTCTTTCTCTCTCTCTTCTCTTTCTCTCTCCCATCTCTCTCTCTCAAAACTATTCGCTCCTGCTGTTTCAAAAAATTCCTATTAAATTTAAACATATAATATTATGACGAACAAAGCTGCACCAGCATAGGCCTACACGTCTAGCTGTGAAAAAGGCGAAAACCAAAAAAAAAAAAAACTAATTAATTACACAAACCCACTTCACACCCACCACGCCCACGCGACGCCCGCGGCACGGCCCTCTGCCCTTCCGCCCACAAGCTAAACAATCTCTGCACACATCACTCAACGTCTACGCCCACGCCCACGATAATCCTTTTCAAGTCTACCATCTACTAGACTGGGTTTCATGGTATTCCTTCCTCATCTACCATCTCCGGTCTACCATCTACCATCTACCATCTACTAGTCCCCGCCCATCTCTCCCCCCCGCCCTCCCCCATCGTACTTACTACCTTTCTTCTTCATCTACCATCTACCATCTACCATCTACCATCTACCAGCCCTCACCCACTCAAAAATTCACGTCCCCACCTCCCCCCTTAGCCTTCGTCCAGTCGCCGCCCACGGGACACGCCCACCCCGCAGCAGACCACCCGCGTGCCCTCCATGACGCCCGCAAGGAAGAAAACATCCCCCAGATGCCCGCGGGTGGGGGGGGGTGGGGGATGAGGGGAGAGGGGGGAAGGGAAGAGAGGGGGGGATGTTATGGGATGTTAGTGTCATACTAGGTTGACGGGCCTCCCTTATTAGCCTACCTCGATGGCTCCGCCCATTGTGCCCTCTCTCTCTCTCTCTCTCTCTCTCTCTCTCTCTCTCTCTCTCTCTCTCTCTCTCTCTCTCTCTCTCTCTCTCTCTCTCCCTTTCTTTCTCTCTCTCCCTCTCTCTCTCTCTCTCCCTTTCTTTCCCTCTCTTCCTTTCCTCCCTCACTTCTCCCTCTCTCTCCCCTTCCCTTCCCCCTCCTATTCTTCACCCCCCCCCCCAGCCTTCCTATCCTCTTAATTCCCCTTGCCCCCCCCCCCCCTCTCGCTCCCTCAGCCATCGTACTCTTAAATTTACTTTGTCTGTCTCATTTACTCCCTACTTCCATCCCTCCTCCTCCCCCCCCCCTCGAAAATTCATCATCTATGGAATAAATCAAAAATTGATAAGTAGGTAATTATAAATGAAAGACTGTCCCTCAATCTATCTATCTATCTCTATCTCTATACCTCTCTCTCTCTCTATATATATATATATACACACAAACACATATATATATATATATATATATATATATATATATATATATATATATATATATCGGATCTTAACAGGCGCTGCGGTAGGTATCAAATTCCACTTCAATATTTTTTAACTTTCCTCTCTTTTTTCTTCCCTCTCATCCATTTTCTTCTACCGAGAACTCCGAGTACAATTACCTTTTTCAATCGCCACCCCCCCCCCTCTTCTCCCCTCCCCTCCTCTAATTAAAGCGAATCACTGACACATCATTTCCTTTCGCGAAACACCGACTGCCGCCTGCTCGCCTCGGACCCGATCGCCGAATGCGGGAATCCTCCATAATTATCTATCTTTCTATCTATCTATATTATTATATATAGTTTATTATTATTTATTTTTTTATTATATATATATATATATATATTGTATATATATACTTTTTCCTCGTTTCGTTTTTTTTTCTTCTTTTTTCTTGTTCTTATCTTTACTTTTCTTTCTCCTTATCCTTCTTCCTTTCTTTTTCCTTTTCTTTTTCTCTGTCCTCTCCTTCTCTTTCTCCTCCTCCTGCTCCACTTTCTTCTTTTCCTCTCTTTTCCTTCTCCCTCTTCTTTCTCTTACCCTTTCTCTCTCTCTCCCATCTATCACTTCCTGCACGCTCTTCCAAGGCGAAGAAGGAGGAGAAGAAGAAGAAGAAAGAAGAAGAAGAAAGAAGAAGAAGACGGAGAGGATGACACAGCATCATCTCCTCAGCATCCCATTCGCCGGGAGATAAAGATGCTCTCCTACAAGGGCCAAAAGCGATGAAATTTGAAGAAGAAAAGAAATAACGGGAAGATTTTTTTTTTTTTTTTTCAAATGATGTCGATTAACGGTCTTGATTTAATTTCTATTTTTAAATGCATGATACTTCACTAGATTAGCGGTCTATATTTGTATCAGTTTTCGTAATGCATGATACTTCACTTTTCTTTTAAGATTGGATGAGATGATAATTTGATTCGATATAATCCAGTCTCATAACACAAATATAAAAGAAAGAAAATAAATAAATAAATAAAAAATAACGAAATGGAAATAGAATTGGTGATAAATAAAATTAAAAAACACGACTGACTTGCGGTTGGCAGCCCTGACAAACGTAAACAAACAGGGCTGCCATAAGGGAAAAAAAAAAAAAAAAAAGAGAGAAAAAAAAATAAAAGAAAGAGAGAAAAAAAAAAAAAATAATGCAAACACAACCCATAGGAAAAGTCATGATAGTCGATTATGCCACGAAACGAAACGCTGTAATGACCCCTAACGACGCGAAACGTAATATCAATACCCAAGTGCTCTCTCTCTGCGGCTGTCTCTGTCTGTCTGCCTGTCTGTCTGTGTGTCTGTCTGTCTGTCTGTCTGTCTGTCTGTCTGTCTGTCTGTGTGTCTGTGTGTCTATCTGCCTTCTCTCTCTCTCTCTCTCTCTCTCTCTCTCTCTCTCTCTCTCTCTCTCTCTCTCTCTCTCTCTCACACACACACACACACACACACACACACACACACACACACACACACATATATCCCCCTAACACAGATACATACACTCAACAAGTACGGGTGTAAGTACACCCATACTTGCACCCTCCCTCCCTTCCCCACCACCTCCCTCCCTCCCCCTCCCTCCACTCCTCCCCAATCCAGGCAGCACCCCCCCCCCCCCGCCCCCCAGGCCAGTCTAATGCCATCAGAATACTATTACAAACTCGCACTTGTCAAATATACCCAGACTGAGCCCGCCACTTCGTCTGAAACCGAGATCGGCCTTAATGGCGTCCGAAAGGTCGTGAAGCGCGACCGTCTTCTATTTTTTTTCGTGAGCGAATTTGCGTTGAGAGAGAGAGAGAGAGAGAGAGAGAGAGAGAGAGAGAGAGAGAGAGAGAGAGAGAGAGAGAGAGAGAGAGAGAGAGAGAGAGAGAGAGAACGAGAACGCAAGAATGGTAGAAATGAAGGGGGGGGAGAGAGGCAAACGGTTAAAACCCAGCCACGGCGAAGACGCTGAGCGCGACCGTGTATCTCGGTTCCCGCCTAATGTCGAACAAGCGCGCTGACAAATGACTCTCGCATTCAAATGTGGCCGCTGACCATTCGCCATACCCCCTCCCCCTCCCTTGCCCACTCCATCCCCTCCCCCTCCCTTCCCCACTCCATCCCCTATCCCTCCCCCTCCCTTCCCCACTCCATCCCCTATCCCTCCCCCTCCCTTCCCCACTCCATCCCCTATCCCGCCCCCTCCCTTCCCCACTTCATCCCCTATCCCTCCCCCTCCCTTCCCCACTGCATCCCCTATCCCTCCCCCTACCTTCCCCACTCCATCCCCTATCTCTCCCCCTCCCTTCTCCACTCCATCCCCTATCCCTCCCCCTCCCTTCTCCACTCCATCCCCTATCCCTCCCCCTCCCTTCCCCAATCCATCCCCCACTGCATCCCCTATCCCTCCTCCTCCCTCCCCTTCCCCCTTTCTATCCCTTACCTCTCTCTCTATCATCTCCCCCCCTCTACCCTCTACCTCCACCACCCACACCTTAACCCCCTCCTTCCACCTTCTCTTCCCCTCCGCCCCCTCCCCTCCGCCCCCTCCCCTCCGCCCCCTTTGGTTGCAGGAAAACGTCCTGTTATTTGGACGTGTTTTTTGTGTGTTTGTTTGTTTTTCTATTGTGCCCTACTGTTTACGATTTTTTATCTACCTTTTCGGTCTCTATTCCCCTCCTTCCTCTTCCGTTACTGATTTCAGATAGGAAAAAAAAACATTTCCTTTTCCTTTTCCTTTTCCTTTTTCCTTTTCCTCTTCCTCCTCTCCCTCCCAACCCCTCTTCCTTTTTCTTCTTCTTCTTCTTCTCCTTCTCCTTCTCCTTCTCCTTCTCCTTCTCCTTCTCCTTCTCCTTCTCCTTCTCCTTCTTCTTTTCCTTCTCCTTCTTCTTCTTCTTCTACTCCTTCTCCTCTTCGCCACCAGCGACTGACCACCGACCCTCGCCCGAAAAGTCACTCAGCTGACCCCAAATGGCCCCATGAGTCATCCGAAACCCAAACCCTCCTTACCCCTCCCTCTTCCCTCCTTCCCTCCCTCCCTCTTCCCTCCTTCCTTCCCTCACTCCCTCTTCCCCACTCCCCAACCCATCCCCCCCTTCACCCCCTCATTCCCATCCCATAACCCCTCTATACCCCTACCCCACCCCATGCCACCCACAACCCCTACTCCCCCCTGCCCCTTAACCCCGAACCCCCCCCCGGCCAACAACCCACAACCCCTACACCCTCCCACCACCCCTTCCCCCAACCTGTCTCACCCCTAAACCCACCCTAATGCCCGACCCCCTCCCTACTACCCATTGGCCCCCCCCCCGTTAGGTCAAGTTGTCCTCTGGTCACCTGTGCTCTTACCCCCCTTTCCCCCTTCCCCCCTCCCCCCATCCCTCCCGCCTCCCTCCCGCCACAGTGACCAAATTGATACGTGGGATTAAGTCGATAAAAAATACAGACTAAGTTGATAAGCTGATATAATATGAAGGAAGAGCAGAGGAGGATAGTAAAGAAAATAGTAGAGAGGAAACTAAAGATTAGTTGGAAGAAAGGTAACGGGAGGTAGGAACTAGAAGGAAGGAGGAAGAAAGAAGGGGAGAAAAATATACAGAGAAAGAAAGAAAGAAAGAAAGAAAGAAAGAGAGAGGAAGAGAGGAAGAGAGAGAGAGAGAGAGAGAGAGAGAGAGAGAGAGAGAGAGAGAGAGAGAGAGAGAGAGAGAGAGAGAGAGAGAGAGAGAGAGAGAGAGACTGACAAACAATGAAAGAGAGAGTGGGGGAAAGAAACAAACAGTAAAACACATGAACCGACAAGTAGAGAATAAGACCCCGAACGCAAAACAAGCAAACGCATTCTCATCAACAGTCAAGACAAACAAACACACAAAAAAACTAAACAAAAGACAAACAAAGAGGAGGCAAGATATTCCAGGAGGTAACACTGTAAACAAAGACGCCTACAGCCACGCCTACGCCCACGCTCACAGAAGACAAGAGACAAAAAAAAAGGGGCAAGGCAGATGTGCTTATACAGACAGAGAGAGGCGAGTCACTACGACACCCCCCCTTCGTCCCTCCCCCACCCTTCCCTCTCTAAAATCGGGACTCATCTACATATTCGTCATGGGCAGTGGGGGGGGGGGGGGAGGAGAGAGAAGGAAAAAAAGGAGGGAGGGGAGAGGAGAGAAAAGAGAGAGAGAGAGAGAGAGAGAGAGAGAGAGAGAGAGAGAGAGAGAGAGAGAGAGAGAGAGAGAGAGAGAGAGAGATGAGGGATAGAAGAGGGGGGGAAGAGAGAGAAGGGAGAAAGAGAGAAAGACGAAGAAGGTAATGAGACAGGTCGGAGAGAGAGGGAAGGGGCAGAAGGGGACTCAGAGCGCCTGTCAACACGACCCACAGCCCGGGGTCATGCACGCACGCACACACACCTGCCCTCCCTCGCCTCAACAGAACGTGATCGCCCACACCATGCCGCCACGTTCCCATTTTCTAATAACCAACCCTAATCACATAACCAGCAAATAACGCCAGCAATCACAGATCCCCCCCCCAACACTACCCCCACTCCACCACAGCCCCCAGCGCCCCACCCCCACCTCAGCACAGCCCCCATCGCCCCACCCCCACCCCAGCACAGCCCCCATCGCCCCACCCCCACCCTCCGCTAGCCCCCGGGGACAATCAATACATACAGACAATGAGCGTAAATCATGAGCGTGCATGGCCGCAGCCGCCGCCGCCTCCAGCTGCGTCAGGTAAGACCTTGGGACAACCGGTGACCTAAATCGGGCACGCGGACGCCCCACGGAGACGGGCGTTCTATAGGGGCGTCCCTGAACTACCTGCTTCCTCAGAATCCAAATTCGGATAATGTTATTGGGAAATTGTTCTTATTCCGGGACTTTTTTGTTCACATTTCAAGGTTCATGTTCTTCATTCGCTGTTATTTTACTTCCTTTCCTGCTGATGTTCTTCTATTTTGTTCACATTTCATTGCTAATAGTCTCAATTCGCTGTTATTTACGTTCGCATTTCATCGTTAATGTTCTTATTTCAAATCTAAATTATTCTATTGCTATTCCGCTCTCTTTCCTTTGCCACTCTGCTCTTATTCCAGCGTTATCATGTTCTCATTTCACTACTACGTTATCAGTTCCCTGTCATTTCCCTCTCATTTCGAAGTTAATGTTCCCATTTCACTGTTATAATGCTTGCTCTTCACTACAAATAATGTTCTCGCGCGTCGCCATTTGTTCCTCGCCTGTTCTTGGGGGTCTCTGTTCTCCCTGCTATGCCTCCCTCTCCTTCGTAACAGGAGAAATTGCGAGAAATAAAGGTGACGTTTTGTGTATTATTCCCCTTCTCTTACGCCTTTTAATGACATTCCTCTTCTTTTCCTTTTCTCTTCCTTGCGCTCCCCTACACCTCTTTTCTTCTCCCTCCCCCTCCCCCCATGTCCCTTCCCTCTCAACACTTTCTCTTTCTGTATTATTTCCCTGTCCTACCTCTTCCCTCGCTTTGTAAATTCTTCTTCTTCTCCTTTTCCCTTTCTTTCTCCCTCCCTCCTCCCCTTCCCTGTATCTCTTCCCTCTCATACACTCTCCTCTTTCTACATTCCTCCTTTTCCCTCTCTTTATATACCCTCCTCCCCTATTCTCTCTCTAACCTTACACGCTCTCCTATATTCCTCTCCACCATCTTCCCTCCTTCTTCCCCCCTCCCTTACTCCCTCCCTCCCTCTCTCCCAAATTCCTTCCTCTCTCCCTCCCTCCCTCCTTCCTTTCTTACTTTCTTCCTTCCTTCCTCCCTCCTTCCCTCCCTCCCTTCCTCCCTTCCTCCTTCCTCCTTCCTTCCTCCATCCCTCCTTCCCTCCTTCCTTCCTTCCTTCCTTCCTTCCTTCCTTCCTTCCTTCCTTCCTTCCTTCCTTCCTCCTTCCTCCTTCCTCCTTCCTCCTCCCTCCTCCCTCCTTCCTCCTTCCTTCCTCCTTCCTTCCTTCCTCCTTCCTCCCTTCCTCCCTCCGCCCTCCTTCCTTCCTTCCTCCTCCTTTCCTTCCTTCCTCCCTCCCTCCCTCCCTCCCTCCCTCCCTCCCTCCCTGCCTGCCTCCCTCCTTCCTTCCTCCTTCCTCCCTTCCTCCCTCCTTCCTCCTTCCTCCTTCCTCCTTCCTCCCTCCCTCCCTCCCTCCCTCCCTCCCTCCCTCCCTCCCTCCCTCCCTGCCTCCCTCCTTCCTTCCTCCTTCCTTCCTCCTTCCTTCCTTCCTCCCTCCTTCCTCCTTCCTCCTTCCTCCTTCCTCCCTCCCTCCCTCCCTCCCTCCCTCCCTCCCTCCCTCCCTCCCTGCCTCCTTCCTTCCTTCTTTCCTTCCTCCCTCCCTCCCTCCCTCCCTCCCTCCCTCCCTCCCTCCCTCCCTCCCTCCCTCCCTCCCTCCCTCCCTCCCTGCCTCCTTCCTTCCTTCCTTCTTTCCTTCCTTCCTCCCTCCCTCCCTCCCTCCCTCCCTTCTTCCCTCCCCACCCTCTCACTCGCTATTTCTCCCTAATAATCCTCTTCAGAGAAGCTATTTCGCGTTCATCCTCTGCAATTGAAGCTGCAAAAGCGCTATTACCGTAATAACACTTTGCAATCCCTCTAGCATTGCAAGGACAGACGATGCAACCGCCAGCCACTGATGCCGCCGTGTTGTGCAACATTGCAACATCTCGTCTACTTTCGCACGATGGGGAAAAGCTCGTGTGTATCGAGTCTCCCTCATTCCTGCATGATGCAACGGCATGCGGTGCAACATACGGTGCGGTGATGGTGGCGATGGTGATGATGATGATGATGATTGTTTTTGATGATAATGATGATGAAAATAATTAAGATGAGGATGAGGAGGAGAAGAGAAAAAGAAGAAGGAAGAAAGGGAGGAAAGGAGAAAGAGAGAAAGGGAAAAAGAGAGGGAGGGAGAAAGCGAGGAAGGGAGAAACGGAGAGAGAGAGGAAGGGAGACATGGAGGCAGGGAAGCAGGGTCGCGGGCGTGTGGGCGTGAGGACGCGGCCGGAGACACACACTGCAGGCAACCTGACGACACAAGCGTCCGGGGGATTAAAGCCAAGGTGGCGCGAAGGAGAAAAACTAAAAGAAAGAGAGAGCTAAAAAAAAGGAAAAAAAAAAAACATGAAAAGAGATGAACAAAATTAAGAAAAAATGAAAGAATTAAAAGGTAAATGACCAGCGGATCAAAAAGCGAAAATGATAAACAGAAACCGAAAAAAACATAAAAGATAAATGACAAATAAAATAAAAAAAGAGAAAATGGTTAATAAAGATACATCCAAAAGGAATAACAAAAAAAATGAAGGAAAATGAGGACAACGTGCCTTGATCAGCCCCCCCCCTTCCTCCTCCCTCTACCTCACCCGCCCCTCATTCCTTCCTCCCTGCCCCCCCCCCTTCCTTCCCTACCTCTTCCATTCATCTGTTTCTTTATTTCTTTCTTTCTTTCTTTCCCCTTTCCCTCTTCCCCCTCCTCATAGCCCTCACCCCCCCCCACTCCTTCCTCCCTGTCCTCCCCTCTTTCATTCTTCCGTTCCTTTCTTCTCTCCTTCCTATCTTCCTTCCTTCCTTCCTTACCTGCCTGCCTGCCTGCCTGCCTGCCTGCCTGCCTGCCTGCCTGCCTGCCTGCCTGCCTGCCTGCCTGCCTGCCTGCCTGCCTGCCTGCCTGACTGCTTGCCTCCCTCCTTTCCTTTCCTTTCCTTTCCTTTCCTTTCCTTTCCTTTCCTTTCCTTTCCTTTCCTTTCCTTTCCTTTCCTTTCCTTCCTTCCTTACTCCCTCCCACCCACCCATCCAAAACCCACCCACCTATCCACCCACCCACCCACCCACCTTCCTTCCCTCCCTCCCTCCCTCCCTCCCTCCTCCCTTCCCTCCCTCACACCTCACACACACGTGCTATCCTAACCCTTCGCTAACCCCTCCACTCTCCCCCTCCCCCTCCCCCTTATGAGACTCATAAGACCCGAAACCCATTAACGAGAACGACCAAGACGACAGCCACGCCCACGCCCCCCGCGCCACGAGAGAGCGAAAAAAAAAAAAAAAAAAAGGAGATCCGTGTCCTCGTGCCTTTCGTCGAGCCCCTTGCCCTGAGTCGTCCCCATTCGAAGACGACGACCTGTTTCTAGACTACTGCCAGGTCGTCGCGGGGTATTCGAGAAAAGAAAAACGCCGAGATGGGAAATAAACATGAGACGACGATGATATAATTAGCATAATAAGGCGCTGGAATGACAAATATAAGGCGAGTATGCAACAGTAATAAAAGCATAAAACAGACGCAAGCAAGCAGGGCAAGCAGAGAA
>NW_025918692.1:0-11437 GCF_019202785.1 Penaeus chinensis
AATAAAAACAGAAGTCAAAAATTAATCTAAATAACAACATTTCAAGAAAAAACCAACTATTAAAATTAAACCTTACACAATTTCCCAAAAAATCACAAACAAAAAAATGGGACATTATAAAAAATAATAATATAATAAAAACATTGACGAAATATTCAAATGAAAAATTGGGGCGCGGGGTTTGACATAAAATTATAAAAGAATTTGACAAAAATAAAAACAAGTTTTTTATACGGGTTTTTTTAAATCGGGTATTATCATTTTAAAACAAAGTCAAAAACCCAAAGGGTGATAATTTTACAATTTTTTTGAACAATAATAGCGGAATGTTGGATCATGACACAATCAAATTTAAGATCAGAATCATTCACCATACGATGGTGATAACACAACGAAAAAAAAAGCAAAATAATTTTAAAAATATAAAAATTTTTTTTTCTTTGGCATTCGGTAAGAATTAACGTTTTCAATTCTAAGTAAAATCCAAAATTTTAATTAGGGGGATACAAAAAAATTCAAAATCTCTTTGATTGGGAAATTCCATTAAAAAGATTCTTGGGGCCAATTTCCTTTTAAAAAACTCAAAAATTACAATCATTGTTAAAAAAATATTAATAATATATCAAATATAATTATCGACCGTCTCTATAAATTAAATCACATATAAAAACAAAAAAAATAACGATTTTAAAAACAAAGAAATCAACATAAAGTTTACAAATAATTAGAAAAAGTTTTAATTCAAACTTTAATTCTTTACAAAAAATTTTAAATCCGATTTATAAAATAGATAAAGGCAAATTATTGGGGAAAAATATTTTTTTTCTCGCAAATATAAAAAAGCCCCTGAAACCTATTTATAAAAAACCGGTAAACCCATAATTGTTATTAACAAAACGAATTAAAAAACCCCCTCATTATTCCAAACATCAATATATTTAAACATTAAACATCGCGGTAGAGGAATCCGGCATCACTACAAAACCCAAAAACCACACCACCAACAGCACAAAAACCAAAACCCCGCAGCAGGGAACACACAGCACCAGCACAGCACACTCACCCCATTTTTTTTTGGCCCGTCTCAATCTCTTCCTTTCAATCTTTTTAACCATCGGGAATGACGTGTTCTATTGGGTATAAAAAAATTTAAAAAAGTCGTCCAAGCAAAAAAAAAAAAATTATCAAAAAAATTCAACATGTCACAGTAACATAAATTTTTTTAATAATAAAATTTAATATTCACTTTGTTTTTTAAACAAGAAAAAAATTTTTCAAATTATAAATTCCTTGGTAAAATAAATAGACTCAAAACCGAAAAAATTTAAAAATTTGATTGAGCCGAAAAAAGGTAAAAAATGTCAAAAAAACGACAATAATAATAAAATTTGACAAAAAGAATTGTTCCCAAATAAAAATAAAATTATAGATAAGGGGGGAAAAAATCTTAAAAATGTCAAAATTTTTAAACTTCTCGGGAACCCAAAACATTTAAAACACTCACTCTACCTTAAAAAAAGATGAAAATTGTAAAAAGAAATTGAGAAATATTTAATATCTCTTTTTCCGATATTCCTTATTTACAAAATTTTCCATAACTTTAATATAAAAAAAAAAACCTACTGTTACGAACGACTCATAGAATCAACATTCAAACTATTTAAAAAAAAAACCCCAATGTCATCTTTGATAAGATAAAATTTAAAACATCAAAAAAGACTCACTCGAATAAAATTAACCAGGGGAAAAAAGGCAACGGAAAAGAAAACGAAAACAAATTCTCCAAAATTTAAAATACACAAATTCCAAAATTTTAGCAAATAACAATTTCGATTTTAAAAACTGACTGAAAAATCTTAAATTTGGGGGAAAAATACCCGGAGCCAAAAACACCACAATTACTAAAAATCGAATTTTAAGAGCGGCCCATCTTTTTCGGGGGCTATTCAAAAATGGGGGCTTCACGAAATCAACAAAAATGTACACAATTTGCAAGATACATACTCTATGTTTTTGCTATAAATGGGGAAACCAATGGGAAAAAAAAACAATTTTTTTAAACCAAAAAAACTCCAAAAAAATAAAAAAAACTCCTATTCACGATAAGACACATCCCATTGCCGATACTCATTTTTTAAAAAAGGGGAAAAATGAACGTATTTCTTTTTACGAAATTGTTTCAATTAAGACATCCCTTAAAAAACAAAAAAACCTTTTACCCATTTATTTCCATTTAAAAAATCCACATTGGTCCAATTTTTTTTAAAGTGACACCAACAATACACCCCAACAATCCAAAAATAAACTTTCTTTTTTAAAAATTTTTTCTTTTCCGATTTAATATTTTTTTACGCAATTTAAAACCAGCTTTAAAAATAAACTCTAAAAGAACACCAACTATTACGTTATATATGTCAAAAGTTCAAAATTAAAGATAACCCGGGAAATATGGGGCAAACAATCTACCAAAAAAAAACAATTTTAATAAATATTGAAACAATTAAAAACTTATCCTATATTCTATAATAAAAAATAGCACCAAATATTTAAACTATGCATTTACTTTAACGATAAAAATGTATTTTTTTAACTAAGGGGAGTTATTGTAACTTTCTTTTCAAACATTTGATCTGTCACATTGAAACGATATAAGAAAACATAAAAAACCTAAATAGGGTCATATGCAGCGTTACGATAGTTCTCCTGAATCATTTTCTCCCATAAGGAAAATTTTTCGAAAGATAAGTTGTTAAAAAAAACAAAATTTTATAAAAAAACCAAAACCCTCAAAACCCTTTTTTAAAAAAAAATTTTTTCAAAAATTTAAAATAAAATAAAATTTTATTTAAAAACCAAAATACGCGCAGTATTACTTTGATATGGGTTTTTTTTTTCCCCCCAAATAGGTCGTTTTCTCCCACATTTTGTTCGTATTGTACAAAATACCAAAAACAAGATTTCACCATCGATCATCCTAAGACAAATTAAAAAATTGCAGAAATTCAGGGGAAAACTACGGGGTTTACGATACTGTAATTCGCGTCAAACGGGATCAACAGTGCGAAGCTTTTAAAACAAAAAAAAAAGAAAAATAATAAAAAACAGAAAATGCATATTTTTGAAAAAAAAACTTTCAAAATCGAGAAACCACTTGCCCAACCTTAATATGAGACAAAGTAAAGGCATTGGAATAAAACGGTAAGATTAAAAAAAAAAAATAAAAAATTAACCACACAAAAAAGGGACGGGGAAAGACTCTTTCCTCGCAATTAGGCGAAACACCCGAACAATTAATGAAAACCCGCCCTTAGAAAACGCGAAAAATCCATTTTAAAATAAAAAATATTGGAAAAGGGAACCAAATCTTGAACAAAAATCCGCCCGAAGAAATTATTATTTGAAAAAAAATTTAAAAAATCCGAAATTTTCGAGAAGAATTTTTTTCCCAAAAAATTTTTAAAAAAAAAGTAAAAACGGCAAGTTTTGAACAATTCCCCTTTTCCACAAAAAAATTTCAAAAGGCAGTCAGATTGCGGGGCATTGGTAAATATTTGATATTAGAAATTAATTATGGGAAAACCCCATGTTAAAACCTCTTCAAACCCTTCTTCCTCAAAACACACAAATGTATTACTCGTTTAAATCCCCGATGGAGTAAATCTTTACAAATTATTAAAAATTCTTTAGAAAAAAAGCCAAAATGGGGGAAAATAAACCCATTGAACACAAATTTCACAATATATTAAAAACAATACCAATAATTTAAAAAGGGGGCCTTTTTTAAACCCTAAAACAAAAGGCCCCAAAAAGAGAAAAAAAAAAAAAAGGGAAAAAAAAAAAAATCCTTTGAAACACAAAAGGTTTCCATCTTGCGGCGCTGGGGGATTTTTTTTTTTTTCTGACACATCTGTTTGGGGCCCCGGGGGAACGAGAAAACTTTCCCAAAGACCCGCTTTCGTCATCAAGGGTTAATTTGTTAGCGCTAAACGAATGGCAAGCCCCGCCACGGGGGTTTATAAAAAAAAATTAGGATTTAAATGTTTCAACAAAAAAAAGGAAGAATTATGTAAAATATTACAAATCGATTTTTTTTGTAGGCTTACCTTTAAACTTGCAGGGCCTATAAAGAAACCGATATTAAATATTTTTTTTATAATAAAAAAAATTATAAGCTTTTTTAAAATTTTAAATTTTATTGGAAGATTTTTTATAAAATATATAAAAATTTCAACACCCTATTAACAAAGCAAAAAAAAGCAAGAAAAAAAAGCATGAAAAGAAAAAACAAAAAAAATTAAAAAAGAATTTTTAAAACCCCAAAATAAAAAACTATAAATATGAATATAAGGTAAATAAAAATAGAAAATACCTTGCCCTTTACTAAAATCACGCTGACTGGAGCGATGAGAAAGATTTGATAAAGAAAAGGATATTAGTCTCAGGGTAAATAGAATATTGAAAATAATGGACCCTATAAAATCCAAGAGGCAAAAGAAAAAGTCGTCAGAGCAACTAGTTTTCTCTAACAACGGTTTAGAATAATAATATAAAAGGATCAACCTTCAAAACAACAACAACAATCACCACCACCGCCCAACCAGCACCAAGATTACCTTCTTCTTCTTCATCATCATCATCAACAAGTATACCAGCACACACCCGCTACGTTAATGAGCCATCCGCTTCATCCATGGCACCAAAAGAGGATAAATATCCATCTCTGGCAATTTCTAATGATAAAGAAAAAAAAAAAAAATATAATAAAAGGTTACCTGTTAAGAGAAAATATATACAATTGTATCTCCGTAAAAATCCACCTCTCCCACCCATACAAAAAAACATTCCCAAAATCACAATTAGATGCGTAATAAGATTAAGAAGAATATATTGGAGAAATTAATATTCCTATATACAAAGAACACAAGAAAAAAAAAAACAGATCGCACTGAAAAAATATAAGAAAAAATAAAGTATATAAAATAATGCTTCATAATTTTTAAATTTTTGATAATAGCAATGATGAAAAATGTAGCAGAATAACAAAATACAATTTTATGAAAACTGAAAAAATACTCAGATTGATTTATTTAAAACAAACCTAGAAGAACGCACAAATTATGAAACTTTTTGTTCTCTTTTGGTTTAATTTATTAATTATCTCCCAAGCTACTGAATAAGCAATTTCATTTCCAATTTTGATTTTAAGAGATATACGAAACCAAAATAAAAGATTTCTTTTGTGCCGATTTTAAAATAAAATTATCTCTCTCCAATTTGGAAAAAAAAAATGTCTCATCGATTGAAAAAATAAGAGGGTCTTCCGACCATAAGAATTCGGTAAAATGTTGACAGTCTATTATAGGTAAAGTAAGACTTTTTGAAAAGGCTTTAGATTTTAAAAAAACAATGGCCTCGATAGCATATATCCAACCGAAAGAAAAATAGTTGAATGGATTAAACAATAAGCAAAACGATTATCAATCAAGATGATTAACCGACCACACAGGCAGTTATAACAAATATCAGGAGCAATGAATAAAACGCAAAATGAATATATACAAAATTCATCAAATACTTTACTCGCTGAAAAGCTATACAGGAAACCAAACATATAATATATAATATTCTATATCATATATATATATATATATATATAAATATATATAGTATATATATAGTATAATATAAGATATATAATATAGATATTAGATATATAGACTATTTATATATATATATAGATTATAATATATAATAAATAACACTTAATTGGATAAAATAAAGACTTATTGCATTACAGTATCATTTTATTTATCATCAATCTGATATTGATTTATTCAAGACAAGAAATAACCCATTATCTACTGTACCATCGACTCATATGATGTAATGATAAAGTATAAAAAAAAATTAGTATTCAAATTTATAGATTTTAATATTCTATGGGGATGGCAAGACTGGTTTAAAGATATATTTATTACGTATTACCACCACCCCAATTTGTCTGTTTTTCATAGTATAGTAATGTGTTGAATACTTTTGTTTTTGATAGGATGATGTAAAGTGTTTTAAATTTTTTTATTCGCATGAGTTGTACCACTACTTTTATTTTCATTATTGTTGACTGTGCTATGCATTTTAAATATCCTCTCTTCTAAATCACGGTTTAAAGGTCCTCCGGAGTTCCATCCGGTAATAGCCCTCTGCTTAACTCGGTGTTCAATTTTGCTCTTTTTGAATAGTAATTTTCCTTTGTTTTTTAAAGTACTAGGAGTTTTTCTTATACCAGAATTTTTTTTAATATCATGCTTTTTTTGGCACCATGCTTTTCTATTCTTTTATGATTTTCTTACATTTATCCATATTATCACAGTTTCATTATCATCAAATATGAAATTATTTAAATGAATATTTATCTCATATGTTAATATTTATATTTATATAATAGATATTTTTGTAAGAACTTACCGATATATATGATATATAATAATATATATATCAATAAATCCAATTATATAATATAAATTACTAATATTTTATCATCTACACTGACGCGCATGTCATAAAATGTAACATGTTTCTGATATTAGTTAATTTTAGAGAAGACATAACCATCGTTACAACCATAAGAGAGATATGACTTAGAAATGAAAACATTTGGAATCGAAGTCTCTAATGTTAATGATGATTACCGATATGAATTTAAAAGGCCTACATTCATTCGCTGATGGTCCTGTTGGAATGGGTTGAGTCCAGTGGATTTGCGATAGAAGAGCTTTAGTTAGGAAAGCAAGAATTCGTAGGATGTTTTTTTGTAATGTTAATAATAGGCGAATGGGTACATGGAGACCCTGCCAAAGGATGAAACATGTGCGATATCTTCCAACTGGCATTATCAAAGGCAGGTCAAGAATAGATTGTAACCTCTCAAGTGGCTTATTTTTCTTTCATGAATCACGAGATTAAAGGTAATAAATATATATAGATATATATATATATATATATATAATCACATATCGTTAAACATGTTTGCTATATAACATTTATAATTATGGAGACATAATTTTTTTCCAATTTCTTTCTTTAAATATACTTGGGGCTACTAAATGACATCAAACCGTTATAAACATAATAATTGACTCTCAAAATCGTTTGGATTCATTTATATAAAGGGCCAAAAGAAATACACAAACACCTATTCAGTTGTCAGAGCGGGATTGTCCGCAGATGGTTAGTAAGATTGTGAATTTTAATTGTACATGTGTACTATAGTATATTTAATTTTAATGTATGGTTATATAATAACAAGAATATTGTTGTTATTTCTTTATAGATATACATGATAATGTTTATTTGTTTTTATTGTGAATTATCTAACGCGATGGATGAATAATGATAGACCTTGGAACATCACGCCTTATGGAATCCAGACGGTCCATATGTTAGAATATGGTAAAAGAATGAAAATTTATTAAAGAGGTGAGGTATATAATATATGGTTTATTGAATAATATGACAAATAAGATAAGAAATAATTTATATATAGAAATATAATTATAAAACGTATATTTTATTGATAGATAGTTTATAACATTTTTATAGATTTTATACAGGTTTTTATGATCAGCAGTACAACCTGAAGGGATCAACAGGTTTTGATAAAGTGGTAATCCGATTCATGACACACCGATTGATGAATTATATGTGTTATCTCAGGCTGTTCAGATGGAAGAGCAAAACGGTTATCAATCATCTAAACGCAAATCTTTAGCAGATTCTTTATCAAATTGTACATTCAGTCAGCTCTTTTAAAACAAAAAATAAATTATTATGCAAGTAAAGAAATTATATATATATATAGTGTAAATAAGATATATATAATAGTATACGATATAAAAGGTAAAATTATATAATAAATGTAGAAGATAATATATATAAAGATATATATAGATAAAGATATTAAGGAGGTAAATAAATGGCAAATCTTTTAATAAGAATTTTCATTATCTATAAAAACAATGATATCATGTTTGGATAAAAAATGGAGATTGTTGAATATATATATTATATGTATATTATATATATAACATTTATTTATTTATATAATATATATAAACATATAAATGATTTTATGACTTTATTCCATTAGGGATAAATTATCGCAAAATAAAGAGTTGCTTATTTTCGTCAATATATATCATAGTTGTTCATATATGTGGGTATAAGACAAATATGTGTTGAATGTAAACATACAAGCTCAGATCAGCGATGCAATTTAATCGCAAAGGAGATATAGGGGAAATTTTTCTAGTCGCTTAATATCCGATTTTGTTTACACAACAACAAATGTTTAATCATATATGAAAGAGATGATGCATTATTATCGCACAGTAATCGTTGTTTACGCTATCCATCTCCGCATCCTAGTCTCCGGCTAAATCAGAGAGGGGGAAGCCTCGTCAATTACATCACAGACACGAGAAAAAACCTCAAGCCTCGAGAATATATCCATAGGGAAAAACTCAGATTTGATCAATCCGGTAAAGTTTTTAGAGATGCAAACTCACGGTGACGATGAGATAGAGCTGCAGTGCAGGGGGTAAATAAAAGATGTAGTCCGCGCTTTTAAATATTACGCTGATTCACTAGCCAGCATCCAAATAAGGCCACAAGAAATTAATATCGTGATCGAGAAATTACACAATCTTTTATTTTCCGGATCATGTTCATTTTACACCACTGAGAAAAAGCCTACCGCTTTCCAAGGGAGGACATTGTGGATAATCCTATACCGTTCGATGGAGTTAGGAGGGCCTCAATCGGTTCCGAATTATGTATGAACCCCAAGCTCGATTGGTTAAGGTCCCTTCATTTCGGAATCATTTGTATCTACGGGTGATCAGTCCTACTGTTGGAGTGGACCCCTTACGGGGACCGACGGATCAGGTTCTCTCACGTAAACATAAACACAAGAGCGATTTCGTGCCAGAATACTACCATCTTGGTTTTTATCCGCGAAATATGATGGACCGTTTGGGTCATGTAACCGCAATACCCTGTTCTGTTGGTGGTATATCCGGTTATGGTGAGAGAGCAGGTGTATATAGCCTGAGATACACGAAACCCCCTCAGCCGAATTAGGGAAAAATCCAGATCGGAAATTTTGTAAGCTGTCCACGAAATAGCACACCATTCTTTTCGATTCGTAACGGGTCAAATCGTTCATCACATTCTGATCTTACAAAGACAGCGTATTTTTCGAAAATGATCAACGCTGCTCAATCTACCGAGTTCATGTGATTGGCAATCGATCAGATTTTTATAGGAAAAATATTTGTTGGAATTGCCTTGTTCATTAACGGCCTCGATATATTTGTAATTATACCACTAACGGTGAAACAATCGTCTAATCAAATTTTTGGCCTTAGTTCGTGCAAACACAAACCCTTGTATCATGACAAAACAGCAGATAATTTGTGCATTTCAACGATACCGAGAACACGTGCACGCCATAGCCCAGGAGAGGATCAATCTGATCACTTTAATTCACGGCACAAAAGAATAACGCACTCGTGGGAACGCTAACACCGTCAGCAGGATATAGTTGCTGCCCCTCGCTAGCCTGAAGTAATGGAAAAATCGTGCATCCTGGTGAAACTTAGTATCAGGTCTCGAAGAATCGAATCGCCAAAATCCTATCGAAACTTTAGCTATGCATATTACCAGACTACTTCTCCGGTATACAGCTATCAACTATGACTCGTGCCAATAAACAAGAAAGGTCATGTTCGTACCATGCAATCCTTAACAATGACCAGCCAAAAGGTCAACCCAATAATTACAATCAGAATATCGGAACGATACAGTATTGAAGGTGGATGTATCCCCCTCTTAATATTGGGCTTGGAAAATGCTTCTCCGTACCGGGTGAAACGTGGCTCCAGATGTTAGAGAACTTTTCCCCAATTTTTTAGCAGATGCCTACCTAAAAACCTTATGACATAATTATTTAGTTTGGTGGAAGTTTACAAATAGTAGCTGTATCGGGAAATGGTTTTTGGGTGGTTCGGTAATGGCTCGTTGCGCTAGTACTGGCTGATGACGGTATTAGTAAATTTGATAGACACCCCAACAATAGAGACCCACCCGACGGGTTACCAAAGAGTAAAGAAAATGAGATAAAGTAGGAACAACCTTTTTCCGGATCTGAAGACTATCGACATTTGAATTATATCAAAAAAAATATTACCTCCGCACATCCATCAATATTCCTCTTGGGATTTTTAAAATTTCGTGAGAAGAAGCACGAACTTGAGCGTATAGAAAATTTTGGAAGATACTTTTGGTAGTAGAGAAGGGCTATTGCTCAATCCTACCGAGCTTATGCAGGTTGGATTTTAAACGCATCGTCATAAGCCAATATAGATGTTTCCGACCTATACTATAACGACTGCAGAGAAAAAATTTTTTGAAAAATAAAACCTTTGGAATAGCTCATGTTGTAGTTCCCTACATCCACATTCGCTATGACCAAGAATAACTCGAACAACGATATATTGTTCCGGAATCGGATGTTCTCCTGAGCATGAAACTTTTTCACGGTAGTTATACCAAATCAGAAAACGTAACCTAAAAATATCTATAATTTTTCACAAGTTTACAGCGTGTCACCCTATCCAGTGAAACTCTGAACATGGTTGGGGGTTGAATGACCCTTTCGGTATCTATACAAAACTTTTATAGATAATATAGTATACAGATAGGGATCATAGAGTAAGATTTTGATGAATCCGATTGGTACTTTGAAGGTAATATTTTACCTGCCTCGTATTTCAAACAAATAAAAATGTGATTGAATGGGGACATGAACCTAGGGTCATATAACTCAGACAATTGCATTAAAGATGGTACAGATTCTTAGCGAATATAAAGGACTCTTGAAATGACAAGGATTGTCTCTAACCAAATGGTGTGACCGCTGTAATGGCCCAGAACTTTTTGGAATATAGTACTGATTTTGCGCTGAATATTTTGATGTATACTAACCATAAGGTTGAAAATTAAAGAATATTAACAAATCGTTATTTTTTTTATTAGTTTATAGAAATACCTACAATTTTCTTTATTTTTTAGTAATATTACTAACAAGAAAGGAAAATACCTTACATTGCTTATTTTGTATTAATCTTACTATATGTATATATCATATTTGAGTATTATGATAGGTACTAATTCTAAAATAAGCATATTAAATATAGCAGACACCTTCAATATGATTACATGCAACATATCATAATTTGTTTGATTATATAGGGACTTATTCTAAAATGATGATATTAGATTAAATAGACAGACAATCCCATCATTTTAGACAGGGCAACAGATAATTTTTGATTGATTTATTTTGGTAACTAAGTCTATAAATAAGCATTTTAAATAT
>NW_025918693.1:5000-12439 GCF_019202785.1 Penaeus chinensis
CTCTACTTTCTCCTCTCCCTCCTCATACTTCCCCCAAGCGTACATAAATCTACGGTTCTGACTCGCCCTAATACACACTCCATTCCATACCTGGAAATCCCCTGTTTTCCTTTCCTTTCCTTCCACGTCCTTCCTTCCTTTCTTCCTCCCTTCCACACCCCTCCCCCCCCTCCCTCCCCCTCCCCTTCCCCCTTCTCCCCTTTCCCCTTCCCCTTCCCCTTCCCCTCCCTTCCGCTCCCCCCCCTTCCCCATCCCCCCTTTCCCCCTTCCCCTCCTCCTCTTCCCCTGTCTTTCCCCTCTCCTTTTCCCCCCAAAGTATATTACCGACTTACTCCTCGTTACTCGCGAGCAACTCTCTCTAATTTTACATCCTCTCCCTCTCCCTCTTTCCCCGGCCATTCGCTGTTATGTCTATTGTGTCCTGCACCTTCCCCTACCCTACCCCCCTCACCCTTTTTATTCTTTTTTCTCTTTCCTTTTTTTTTCTTTCTCTCTCTCTCTCTCTTTCCGTCCCCTCTTTCCCCGCCCTTGATATCAAAGCCAATTCCAGTTACCGTGTTCTAATGAGAAGGGGAAAGGGAGAGGGAGAGGGAGAGGGAGAGGGGGACGTGAATGCTAGAAAGCGTGGGTGAGAGAGGGAGGGATATAGGTAGATGGAAAGATACATATAAACGGAAAAAAACAGATAGACAGACAAACAAATAGATATATACACAGAAAGACAAAGAGAATGAGAGAGAGAGAGAAAGCGAAAAAGAGACAAAGAAAGCGAAAGAGAGAAAACAAACGAAGACTTAAAAAATAAGACAGAGAGAGAAAGTGGGAAGAGCGATAGGAAAGATGGGAGGGAGACAGGGAGGAAGGAGAGAAAGAGGGAGAGGAAAAGTGACAAAAAAAAGTCAATCCACAATAAAACAAGTCATGGATATATATATACCGCTGCAGGAACTCCATTGCATGTGAGTAAAATTGACAGACGTCACTGCATGTTAGCGTGATACAATTTCCTCATAGCCCTATGCAGCTCCGCATACAGCCACATACAGATCCATCTACATACACGGGCACATACACAAAAAACTGGGGGGGGTTTTATGTTGTTGTTTTTTTGTTTTGCTTCACAGCGCAGATTGGACAAAAAATATGACTGCGCGACACTTTTACCTTACACTTCTAGGGAAAGAAACAAACAAAAAAAAAAATCATCTCTCGCCTTCTTGTCACTGTTTCTATCTTCGTTTCTCTTATGAAAATTCCTCCTCTGTTGCCATCTCTTTATATCTCTACCATTTTTTTCGCTCTCGCTCCCCCCCCCCCCTCTCTCTCTCTCTCTCTCTCTCTCCTCTCTCATCTCTCTCTCTCTCTCTCTCTCTCTCTCTCTCTCTCTCTCTCTCTCTCTCTCTCTCTCTCTCTCTCTCTGTGTGTGTGTGTGTGTGTGTTTGTGTGTGTGTGTATCTCGCTATCTATCTCTACCTATCTTCTCCCTTCCTCCCTCCCTCCCTCTCCCTCTCTTGGAGAATTTTACGTCTAAACTTTGCCCTGAAACTTTCCCACTTTGGCGAAACTTGGACCACACAAAAGTCCTGGAGATACCCTAATTCGTGGCCTTTTTTTTTTTTTTTTTTTTTTTAGGGAGGCAGGGTAGGCGAAAAATTTGAGGGAGGGAAGGAGGGGGAGGCGGTAGGGGAGGGAGAGGGAGAGGGAGAGGGGGAGGGGGAGGGAGAGGGGGAGGGAGGGTTAGGGTGTCACTCCACCAAATTAGTCGAGTTCCTAACCTCGAGACACTTTCTCAGAGGCGTTCACTAAGCCCCTTAATTACGTGAGCCTTGGTGCGTTCGTTCGTTCGTTCGTTCGTTCGTTCGTTCGTTCCTCCCGCAAGACACCCACAAAGGAACGGCTTTGCGTACCTGTTAAGTGTGTGGCTGATGGCCGATTTCACACTCGTTAAAACTGTTGCAATTTTTCTTTTAGTTTTGCCTCTTCAAAAATAACTCAATCAACGACAGCATGGTTATATTTTTTCATGTTATATCTCACGACAACACCTGCACGATCGGCGCTCAAATGCAATTAAAAAAAAAAAAAAAAAAAGTTTTGTGTCAAAAGGCAAGTTTTACTGCCGCGAATATTACTAAAAAAAAAATGCCAGATGAGTATGTCAAATGTGGGTTTCGAACCGTAGACTTCAACACACTCGGTGGGGGGGAGGGACTCCCCATAAAACATTCTGTGCAACCAACTCGGACATACGCAACAGCACAACCATATGGTAAAATACATCTCTATTCCTATCTTTCATTTTCACAATCATCAATCTTCTTTCCTTTCAAACTGGTCCCTCCCTCCTCACCTCCCTCCCTCCCTTCCTCATCCCTCACCCCCATTCACCCCACTCCCTCCCTTCCTCCGTCCCTTCCTCCCTCCCTCCCTTCCTCATCCCTCACCCCCATTCATCCCCACTCCCTCCTCCGTCCCTCCCCCCCTCCCTCCCTCATCCCTCACCCCCATTCACTCCCACTCCCTCCCTTCCTCCGTCCCTCCCACCCTCCCTCCCTACCTCATCCCTCACCCCCCATTCACCCCCACTCCCTCCCTCCCTCCCTCCCTTCCTCCCTCCCTCATCCCTCACCCCCAATTCACCCCCACTCCCTCCCTCCCCCATCCACCCCCACCCTCCCCCTCTTCCAAGGAGTTACACGAGAACCGACCCCAAGATCCTTTCTCCTTCATACAACTGCGTCTCAAATTTGCATATCGCCATGTAAACGCCCCGTGTGAGGGAGAGGGCGAGGGGAGAACAGAAGAATAATGGAGGGGAATATACAGAGAAGGGGGAAGGGGAAGGGGAAGAGAAAGCTGAGACTGCGGCCAAGGGAGAAATAAAAGAGGAGAGAATAGGTGAGGGTTCAGATAGGGAGGAGAGGAGAAGGGGAGGAGGAGAGGGGGAGAAGGAGAAGGGGAGGAGAGGAGAAGGGGAGGAGAGGAGAAGGGGAGGAGAGGAGAAGGGGAGGAGGAGAAGGAGCACATACCGATTAAAAGACGGGAAGAAGGGGGAGCAGAAACAATGGATGATAATCAAGGAATACGAAAATGAAGAATTACATGATAATCGTAATATGAAGAGGAGAACAGAACAGAGAAGAGAAGAGATTGAGGAAATAGAGGATAGGAGAAGAGAGGCGCGAAAGGTGAGCAAAAGAAGAAGAGGCGCGAAAGATGAGAAGAAAAGAAAGAGAAATAAACAAAAATTAGGAGAAGAGAAGCAAGGAAAACGCGATAACAGGAGAAGAAAAGAAAAGAAAAGAAAAAAAAGACGCCAAAAGAAGACCGGCGAGAAAGAAAAAAAAAAAGGGGGGAAGAAAACAGACAAGAAGAAGGCACAAGAGAGACAGGCAGACAAAAAATAAAAAAGCAACTCAGAAAAGGGAACAAGCAACCCAGGCAACGAACCGTTCATCCAGCCACCAGTTGCTCTAACGCAGTGAAATTAATGACGTCACAACTGGCACAAACCCAAGTCTTTTTAGTATCTCTTCCTTCCCCTCCTCCCTCTCCCCTCCCCTCCTCTTCTTCTATTTTCTCCTTTTTTTTATTCTTCTTTTTCTTCTTCTCCTTCTCTTTCTCTTTCTTCTTCTTTTTCTTTTTCCTTTTCTTCTTCTTTTTCTTTTTCCTTTTTTTTTTCTCCTTCTTCTTCTTTCCTTTTTTCTCTCCTACTTCTATTCCTCCCTTTTTCCTTTCAAGAAAAATAAATAAAAGGGAGACAGGGTGAACAAAGCCGCCAACAACAAAAACAACAACAACAACAACAACAACAGCCGCCCGTTAATTCTTCCTCCATTCATCACTTTAAGGGTAGAAGACAAGGGAATGTTGCAATCGTAAACAATGCATCATTTAAACAATGGTGTTGCGCGTCAACTCGTAGCGGGGGAGAAAAATGATCGTGGTGTGCGTCTTTTCCTTTTGTTGTCTTCGCTTTTCTCTTTTTTTTCTGGATATAAAATTGTTTATCTGTTTCTCTGTTTGTTTCTGTCTCTCTGTTTATGATATTTGTTTGCCTCTCTTTCTCTCCCTTCCTCACCCTCTCCGTCAACCTCTTCTTCTCCATCTCTCTCTTACTTTTCCTCACCCCTTCCCTCTTCCCTTCCCTTCCACCCCCTCCCCCTCCCTCCTCCCCTCCCCCTCCCCTCCCCCTCCCCCTCCCCCTCCCCCTCCCCCTCACCCTCACCCTCTCCCTCTTCCTCTTCATCTTTATCTTCCTCTCCCTCTCCCTCTTCCTCTCCCTCTTCATCTTCCTCTCCTTCCTCCCCTCCCTCCTCCCTTCCCTAAACTCTCCCTCTCCCTCTTCCTCTCCCTCCCCACCCTCCCTCTTCCCTTCCCTCACCTTCTCCCTCTCATTAGAATACAGTATTACAAAAAGACGACGCGAATACAGTCTTGACAGCAACCAGATAAATGTTCCAAAATTCTCATCTCGATGCAGGGCGGGGAAAGCGAGTGGGGCAAAAAAAAACAGAGAATGGAGAGAGAGAGAGAGAGAGAGAGAGAGAGAGAGAGAGAGAGAGAGAGAGAGAGAGAGAGAGAGAGAGAGAGGGGGGAGAGAAGAGAAGAGAGAGAGACAGAGAAAGAGAAAGAGAAAATGAGAGACAGAGACAGAGAAAGAGAAAGAGAAAGAGAAAGAGTGACGAGAAATATTCCAGATTCATTCAAATTCAAGGAACCCCTTTTTGGACAGCCAGAAGATGGAGAGACATATGTTTCATTTTTCCTCCTTTTTTCCCCCCTTTTCCGCCTTTTTTATGTCGTTCCTGTCGACCTCCCATAAAAAAAGGCAGAACAGGTAAAGGGGGCGGAGGAAAAGGGGCAAAGGGATGATAAAAGCATATGGTGTCGAAGAAATTTGTTTTTCCTTTTTCTTGCCTCTGGGGGTCCGTCGTATGGATGGGCGATGGGCGTGCGTGTGCGTGTGTGTGAGTACATTCATCCGTGCGTGGATGAATATACATACGATAAACTATTTCTCCAAAGGAAGCCTCGATTCTACGATGCCGGACGCGTTCAAAGGATATGAGACTCGGTTTCCTTGCCGGACCGCACTCGCACACACACCACACGCAACAAGTCTCCCAATAAACTGGTTTCCTACTTTACTCTGACTGTTTAGGTCCTTCGCAAAAAGGTAGAGAAGGGGGGGAGGGGGGGAGGAGAGAAAAGATAGGGAGGGGAAAAGAAAGTTAGGGGGGGGGAAAGGGAGAGGGAGAGGAAAAGATAGGGAAAGGGAGAAGGAAAGGGAGAGGGAGAGGAAAAGATAGGGAGAGGGAGAAAGAAAGTTATGGAGTGGGAAAGGGAGAGGGAGAGGAAAAGATAGGGAAAGGAGAAGGAAAATTAGGGAGTGGGAAAGGGAGAGGGAGAGGAAAAGATAGGGAGAGGGAGAAAGAAAGTTAGGGAAAGGGAGAGACAGAGACAGAAAGCGAAAGAGAAAGACGAAACCAAAGCGAAAGACAGAGACACAGAAAGAAACAAGAGATTTCCTTGCATCTCTCTTTCCCTCCTATTCAATAAATCCCTAAAAAAACATTGCAAACCAGCTGATGCAATATACACGACTAAGCACAATGCCAGAGGAACGCAGGCTATTGTTCAAGAGAAGATGTTAATTAAACGAGATGTTTAAGGGGCAGAGGCACCTGGAGAGTTTGCATAATAGAAAGCAAAAAGTTGACTTACACAGAAACTTTGATCTTGGAAACCAAGTCTTTGTTCAGAGGGAGGGAGGGAGGGAGGGAGGGGTGGGGATATTGCAATGGAACTGACAGATTAATAAATAAATATACAAATGCAGGCATGAACCCGCAGACAGGCAGACAGACAGGCAGACAGACAGACAGACAGACAGACAGACAGACAGACACACACACACACAAACGCAAATTATACACAAACGAGTCTACGCCATATATTGTCATGCCCAACCCCTCTCCTACCCCCCTCAACCCACCTCCCAACCCCATTTGAACCCCCACCCCCCCAACCTCAACCCCCAACCCCTCCCCCACAAGAATAAACCATCAGGGTCCTGAGAGGAAGCAAAAACCCCACGGGAAATCTGGCCGGCCCTCGTGGTGAATACTGAGCCTTAAACCACAATATACTCCTACACATCTTGTAACCCCCCTTCCCCCTCACCCCATCCAAACCACCTCCCCTTGCCCCCTCGACCCCCAACCGATCTAACCCCACCCCTCCCTCACCCCATCCGCACACCCCTCCCCTTCCCCTCAACCCCCACCCGATACTACCCTCCCCTTTTCCTCACCCCCATCGCGAACTAACCCCTCCCCTTTCCCCCTCACCCCCATCGATCACCCACCCCTTTACCCATCCCCCCCACAACCCCCTAACCACAACCCCTTTCCGCCTCACCCCCACCGATCTACCCCCCCCCATCCCTCACTCACCCCCAACCACAACCCTTTCCCCTCACCCCCACCCCCACCCTCAACCCCACCCAGTCACCCCCTTTTTTTCATCCCACCCCACCCCTCCTACCAACCACGCCCCTTTCCCCCTACCCTCCCCCCCTCCCCCCTAATGCCTAAAGGACGTGGGCTGGTAATTATCTCAAGGGAAACGCAAGCACCATCAGGCATCCGAAGAGTCTCGTGCTGTGCCTTGCAAGTGAAGAAGACACGTGCGCACGGACGAACATACACAGTAAAAAAACAACAACAGGGATGTGCTTGAGTATTTTTCTTATTCTTATCCTCCTCCTCTTCCTCTTCCTCCTCCTCATTATTCTTATTCTTGGTCTTCCTTCTTTCTGGTTCTTGTTCTTTTTTTTTTTCTTTGTCTCTTTCTTCTTCATCTCTTCTTCCTCCAATGCCATCGTCTTCGTCTTCGTCCTCTAACTCTCCCCCTTTCCTCTTCCCTTTCCCCCTTCTCCCCACCCCTCTTCCTCCTTGCCCCCCTTCTCTTTTTTTTTTTTTTCTTCTTCTTCTTCTTCTTCTTTCTTCTTCTTCTTCTTCTTCTTCTTCTTCTTCTTCTTCTTCTTCTTCTTCTTCTTCTCTTCTCCTTTCTCCTTCTCCTTTCTTCTTTCACACGTCCTCCTTACCTCCTCCTCCTCCTTCCTCCTCCTCCTCTCCTCCTCCTCCTCCTCCTCCTCCACCCCTCCTCCTCCTCCTCCTCCGCCTCCCTCCTCCCACCTCGCACCCCTCGACCCCCTCTCCCCCTCTAACATCCTCCTCCTCCTCGTCGTTCCCCCACCCCCTCTACCTCCTCCTTCTTCCACCTCTTTTTTTCCTCCTCCTCCTCCTCTTCCCCTTCCTTCATCACTTTCTCTTCCTTCTTCTCTCTCATTAAAGCTATAATCTCGGAGCCGAACGCCACCTTGAAGATCCTCGAGAGTCCATTCCATCAAAAAGTTTCCTCCTGCGAAACGA
>NW_025918694.1:0-5000 GCF_019202785.1 Penaeus chinensis
TTTGAAGGCGTATTTGATTACGTGTAATGGTGGAATCGTGGTGTTTTATGGTGTCTGTATTGGGTTTATGATCTCTCTCTCTCTCTCTTTCTCTTTATCTCTCTATTTCTTTCTCTCTCTTTCTCTCTTTCTCTCTTTCTCTCTCTCTCTCTCTCTCTCTCTCTCTCTCTCTCTCTCTCTCTCTCTCTCTCTCTCTCTCTCTCTCTCTCTCTCTCTCTCTCTCTCTCTCTCTCTCTTTCTCTTTATCTCTCTATTTCTTTATCTCTCTTTCTTTCTCTCTTTCTCTCTCTCTCTCTCTCTCTCTCTCTCTCTCTCTCTCTCTCTCTCTCTCTCTCTCTCTCTCTCTCTCTTTATATGTACATGTATATGTATACATACATACATACATACATACATACATACATACATACATACATACATATATATATATATATATATATATATATATATATATATATATATATCGTTTGCCGTTCTTTGTCTCTCTCCTGTCAACCTCAAATTCTCTTTCCCAAACACGAAGCCGTCTGTCCATCACACCATCTGTCTGTCTGTCTGTCTATTTCTTAGCCACGATTCTCATTTCCATTTGTTTTATTTGTTTGTTTTCTCAATCCTTTTATCTCCCTTTTTTCCCCCATTCCCCTTATTCACTCCCTTTGATTCATTAACTCATTTTTTAGGGGGACGTAGGATGTGCAGTGTATTAATTTCAGCAGAATGCACAAAGTGATTTTAGATATTTATGAAAAGGATTTGTTTTTGTGTGTGTAAGTGCTTGTGAGTGCGTGTGTATGTGTGTGTGTGTGTGTTTGTGTGTGTGTGTGTGTGTGTGTGTGTGTGTGTGTGTGTGTGTGTGTGTGTGTGTGTGTGTTTGTATGTGTGTGTGTGTGTGTGTGTGTGTGTGTGTGTGTGTGTGTGTGTTGTGTGTGTGTGTGTGTGTGTGTTTGTGTGTGTGTGTGTGTGTCTGTGTGAATATGTGTGTGTGCATAAGGGTATATGCTTGTGTATCTGAATGCGAATGTATATGTACGTCTGTATGTGGAGACATGCGTGTGTACGTATATCTATTTTAGAGTGAAATAAGCAGTTTTCAAAAGAATCAGTGATGTTGGTTGACTTTTATCATTCTGTTAAAAGCGTTTTGTGGGAAGCATTAGTCTGACTGCGACACTGCGCCCTGTTTGTTAATCCTGAAACACGACATTGTCTGTCTGTCTTTCTGTCTGTTTCTCTGCTTTCTCTTTCTCTCTGTGTGTCTCTTTCTTTCTCATTCTCCTTCTTTCTCCCTTTATTTTACTCTCACTCTTTTCGATTTCTTTTGTATTCCATTATCCTTCTTACTTCTATTTCCTTTTTCTCTCCTTATCTTGTTCATCTCTTTCTCCTCATTTATATCCTCCTATATCACCTTTTCTCTCTTCTCCTCGCTTCCTCTTTTTCTCTTATCTATGTCCTTTCTTTCACTCTATTAATACCATCCTCTCTCGCCTCTCGCCTTTTTTCAATCTTCTCCGTCTCTCTCCATTCTTCGCCCTGTTAATACCCTCATTTCTAACCTTTTTTTTCTACCCTTCCTCTCTTCCTCCTATCTATATCTTTCATTCCCTCTCTTCTCTTCTCTTCCTCTCTTTCTCCTACGCATTTCCTTTCTTTCGCCCTATTAATGCCTCTCTCTAACCTTTCCTATGTCCTCCTCTGTTCTCCTCTCTTCCTCTCTTTCTCTTCTCTCTCTCTCTCACCCTCCCGTCACCATTACGAACAAGTAAGTGCAAAATCAGCAGTTTTCAGCAATCAGTTCACCTCAAAATACTTTGCACACATACATGAGGGAAGGATGGGCGGGGAGCGGAAGGAAGGGGAAAGGGGAAAGGGGAAGGGGGGAGGAGGAAGGAGGAAGGGATGGGAAGGGGGGAGGGGGAAGGAGGAAGGAGGAAGGGATGGGAAGGGGGAAAGGAGGAAGGAGGAAGGGATGGGAAGGGGGGAGGGGGAAGGAGGAAGGGATGGGAAGGGATGGGAAGGGGGGAGGGGGGAGGGGAAAGGGGAAAGGGGGAGGGGGAAGGAGGAAGGAGGAAAGGATGGGGGGAGGGGGAAGGAGAAAGGGATGGGAAGGGGGAAAGGAGGAAGGAGGAAGGGATGGGAAGGGGGGAGGGGGGAAGGAGGAAGGGATGGGAAGGGGGGAGCGGGAAGGAGGAAGGATGAGAAGGGGGGGGGGAAGGAGGAAGGGGGAAGGAGGAAGGGATGGGGAGGGAGAGGAAGGAAGGAGAAATACGAATGGAAAAAGGGAGAAGGGAAGGGTGAGGAAAGAGCAGATGGAAAAAAGGAAAGTGTAAAGAGAAGGGTAAGAGGAAAGGAGACGAAAGGAGTGAAAGGGAAAAAGAAACTCAGAGTGAGGAAAGAGATAATTGAATTACGAGGAAAAGCAGAGAGCGGGAAGAGGAGACAGGAGAGCGGGGACTAAAAAAAAAAAAGGCAACAGGGGTATGACAGAAGCAAATGGAAGAGCAAAAGGGTAAGGGGCAGGCTGCCAGAGACATTATCCTTCCCTGTTTGTGTTCTTAAGCCAGGATAAACGGCCTCCGCGGGGAACAATTCCAGGATTTTATGGATTAAACCGGATATCAGAGCCCGGTTGCGCGTCATTATGCAACGTGGCACCGAGTCTCTCCCTGTTGCATATAATTGCTGACAACTCGAGGGTTGAGGGATATTGCAACGTTATCTGCAATTTAAATCGGACCCCATGTTGACAGGCAGATCATGTGCAACATTGATTGATAATGGGATCTGAACTCATTGGGTTGTTCTATATATAGCTGGATTTTTTTTTTTTTTTTTTTTTTTTTTTTTTTTTTTTTTGTCTGCGTGACAGTGTGTTTTGAATCCCCTTTACAGTCTCTACCTTATTTTTTCAAATAGATTTGAAACATTTTGAAACATTTAGAACGGTTAGAAATAAACTTTTTTTTTTCGTTTTTTTTTTTTTTTTTTTTTTTTTTTTTTTTTTTTTTTTTTTTTTTACTTTTTTGTTAGTTACTTTTCTATTGATTTTATTAATCTCCCTATTATTTCATTTATACCCTCCTTTAAATATATTTGCACTTGTCTCCTTACCTGCCTATTTTGCTTAATACATTCATCTAGTTTATCCATTTATTCTCTGTTTTAGTGGCTTTCCCTGTCTCTCCTGAGGGCCACAAACGGCCACGTATTTGTCACTGGATCAGGTTGGATCTAGTTGAAACGTTGCAAGCTAATCGTTATTGTTGCATTTTTGAGGGTTTTTATCTATTTCTCGTTTTGCTCCTTTTATATTTTGTGGTTACTTATATTAACTTGGATTTGCCTTTTTTTTTTTTTTTTTTACCCACACACACATTAAGATTGCAATACACACATATACACATTCATACACGCAAATATAAATACACACACACACATACACACACACACGCACACACCAACATACACACACACACACTCAGACACACACACACACAGACACACACACACACAAACACAGACACACACACACACACACACACACACACACACACACACACACGCACACACACACACACACACACACACACACACACACACACACACGCACGCACACACACACGCGCACACACATATCTGCACACATATCTGCGGGGAGTGTGTGTGTGTGGGGGGGGGGGGGGGGGCTCCAATTAGTGGAATGAGACTCCCTTAGACACAGAACATCCTAACAAGCTGTTGTCACTGGCCATTGCAAAGCCAGACCTGCAATATCTCTCTCCGTGAGATTATTATTGCATCGCTAAAATAAAGAGGAGAAATTGCAACAGAGAATCTTTCATGGGTTTAATAATTTGTTTATTCATGTTGTGATTATGTTGATGGTGATGATGATAATTATGAGGATCATAATTAATAAAGATCATAATGATAATGGTAATGATAATATTGACTATATAGTTGTAATAATGATAATAATTATAAAAATAGAATGATGATTGATGATGATGAAGATAATGATAACAATGATGATAATAATTATAGTAATAATGATTATTATCATTATTATTATAAACATTAACTATTATGGTAATAACACTAGGATAGAGAATAGTAAAAATATTATTAATAATAAAATGATAACAATAATAATAATAGAAATAACAAAAATAGTAATCATCGTAATCATAATGATCATGATAATACTAATATGTGTTCATGAATGTACGTATGAATGTGTATTGGATATGTTCATACACATACGTCAGTCTCTGTATGTATGCACACACACACGGCTGTATAGGTTGTTTTTCTGTCCGGAAAGAAAGAAAAAAAAAATATTTTGTAATCTTCCAGCAGTGAAAATAACCCATTCAAACAGCCTCTGAGTTGGAAGAGACAATAACACGGCCATAAAATAGACCTAAACAAGGGAGAGATAAGCCTAAACGGTAATAGTATCGAAATAACTTACAGAATAAAAGGAAATCAGGAAACTATTGGAAATAAACGCTATAGATTGAGGATAGAATGATTGTATTAGCGAATAATAGAAGTGAACGCGTGTGTGGGTAAAGGGAAGGTAGATATAAATATGAACAAAAGTCAAAGGAAATGTAATTGTTTTTTATTTATTATTATTGTTATTATTGTTATTATTATTATTTTGTTTCACGTGTTTGTCCATTCGTGATCGTTTTGTTTGTCTGTCTCTCCGTTTCACTGTTATTGCAGTGTTTACAATGTGAAGTAATTCCCTTTAACTGAGCGCTATTTCTATAATCGTTTTGATAATGAAGATGGTATTGTTATTTCACACACACACACACACACACCCACACACACACACACACACACACACACACACACACACACACACTACGAACACACGCACACACACACACACACACACACACACACACACACACACACACACACTCACACACACACACACACACACACACACACACACTCACACACACACACACACACACACA
>NW_025918694.1:22500-28140 GCF_019202785.1 Penaeus chinensis
CTGTCTGTATGTATAGATACTCACACACACACGCACGCATCGCCTCATGATCGCAGTCGAGCAACCGAAACGCCCGTTGAGTGGGTCCAGCGCCCTCCAATGGCCAGCTTCGACAGCCCATTACTGCATAAATCACATACCCATGAAACGGCGTGTGATTTATGGCCAGTCATTCCCATCGGATTTTTTCACTCTCTTCCATTCCTCTTTCATCCAGTCTCTCTTATTCCCGTGTAAAGGTGTGTTTAGGGCACAGTGAAAATACCGTTATTGTTAAAATGAAGTGTGTGTGCCAGTGACATTTCGCATTATTAACAACATATCTTCTTCATGAAATTATGAAAATATAAACCAAAAAAGGATATAAAAAAAAATCTAATGAAAAAATATTTCTTTCATTAAATAGACGAAATTAGAATTAGTGTTTACAGTGGCGATGGTGATTGTAGTAATTATGTTAATAACGATGATTTTCACTGATAACAGTAATGGTAACGATGGTGATGGTAGCAGTAGTATAGTGATAACGATGATATTAATGACAATAATATAATGATGGTAATAATAATGGGAATACTAATTATAATAGCAATGGTAATAGTGATAAGTGCTGTTATTGTTGTTATTGTCATTAATGCAATCATGTCATTATTATTTTTATTATTAACAATATTTCTATTTTTATTTTATGATTATGGTCACTATTGTAATCATCATTATTATTATCGTAATTTTTATTACTACCACTATCATAATTATCAAAATTATTATCATTATTGTAATAATTTTTTTTTTCATTATCAACATTATTATCATACATATTTCAGTAGTTGATGATATTAATAGTGACAATAGCAACAGGAAAACTAATAACTATGAAAATAATAATGAATAACTATAGATTATAACAATACCACAAGGAACAAAACAAATAAAACGAATAACATCACACACAAACATAAAGAAACAAAACAAACAAAAACAAACCAAAAAACAGCAAGAGGCTTTTGATGTTAAGGTCATCGTCTTTCGTTTCTCTAAGGTCACTTGCTCCTTATTTTGTTCGTGATTTTTTAACCCTGAAACTGCAGGCATTGGACAAGCCAGCGTCTCTCCTCTGGTGCTTTTGACTCGGCCACAGGCGCGTGGAATTTCCTCTGCTGGCGCTCTGCCGTTTCGGCGGAGAGGTTGATTTGTTTGGCTGTGTGCTTGTGAATAGAGGTGTCTGTGAGTATCCCTTTGTGTGCGTGCACACACACATTTATTTATATATATATACACAGTATGTACACGCGCACGCACACACACACACACACACACACACACACACACACACACACACACACACACACACACACACACACACACACACACACATTTATATACATACACAGAATGTATATATACACACACACACATATATATATACATATATATATATATATACATATATATATATATATACTGTATATATATATGCATGTATGTATACACAGTATATATGCACGTATGTACACATATATAAGTAATAAATATATATATATATATATATATATATAGATATAGATATAAATGTATATATATGTATGTGTGTCAAAATATGTATATGTTTATATATATGAGTGTATTTATATGTATGTATGTACATATATATGCAATATATATGTTTATATATGTATATATATAAATATGTATATATCACACACGTATATTGCGATGTAACTCGTTTTAGCGTATTTAAGTTTGCAGTTTTGTTTATAAGCACATCATTATCTTCCCACCTTTTGACGTATGTATCAGTCATTTCCATTTGTCTTTATATTTCCACTACCACTGCCGCAAAAAGATGAAAAGACCCAGTACAAAAAAAGGTACCTAGAGTAAATTCCTTGCCGAAAAATACCGTTTTTCGTACTAAAAATAGCCCCGAAGAAAGTGTAATATTTCGCCCCGGGAAAAACTTTAATACGACATGTGATATTTCTGTAGCGACGCTGCTGTGGACGAATTATTCGCCGGAAATTCAAAACTTTGTTGAATTTCCTTCTTTTTTTTTGGGGGGGGGGGGGGTGAGGACGGCCATGTCAGATTTTTTTTTTTTCCTGTCTATTTTTTATATTTTTTATTTGTTTTCTCTCTTTTATGAAGTGCCTCTTTCACTGGCAGGCTGTCAACCTTTTGTAAATAGCTATTGATCAGCTGTTTTCAAAAGGAGAGAGAAAAGAAAAATCCCCCGGTATTTAGGCTCTTAAAGCAAGTAATTATATCAACACCGAAAAAAACCATTTGCTAAGTCTAAAAGCTAATAATGTTGTTGTTAGTGCTATGTTCTGTCACGATCGACCTTTTCACAGTCTAAGCCAATGCAGTCTGGCAAATGTCAGCGGATCTCAAACAGACTTTAAAAAGATGTTAAAGATGAGAGAGAGAGATGTTGACAATCGTACGTTTTTAGTTGTTGATTTAATTTGTCTTTATGTTTATTTATTTAATCATTTTTGTTAAGATACGTAATAGGACATATGAGTATTCATTAGGTGAGTTTTTTTTTCTGTAACAGTAATACTCACTTAGATAGCTTAGCACGTTATAATGTATAGTGCGTTTTGAGGTGACGTTGGAATGTCAATATAAGACTTTATTTTCTTCTGAAAGAGTAATATGAAACTGCTCGAAATATAAATACTTTCCAGGAAAACGTGAAATATTAATACGTTCCAGGAAATTTTATTTTGCTCTTGCAGAAATAGCAACATAAAATAATTACTAAAATAAACCACAGTGCAAACGATAGAATGAAGTATAAATGTAAGAGGATGAAAAGGTTTTAGATAATTATGAAATAAAGAAATGAATAATTAATCAAGAAAAGTAAGCAATAAACATCTTTATCTAGTAATGAAGAAAAAAAAATCCTCGATGTTTATCTCTTCATTGGAAAAATTATTCATATTCCGGACAAGTCTAGTGCGGAAATTATCTACTTTTTCGCTTAATTTAAGGCATATTTTCCTACAAAATTCAAACAATTCTCTGGTCATCTTTTCTACAGCCAAACCGCTCCATTATAACACAACTTCTACTTCCCATAACTATAACTCATGGTAAAAATTGGTCGTTAATAGTTTACCTCATGACCGAAAATGCACTTACCTGCCTCCTCTCCCCCCCCCCCCCTTCCTCCCACTTAACCCCCGAAGTCGTAAAAATGATAAATATCCGTCCATTCCCCGGCCGACCGACAGCCCTGCGCGACTGCCATTTCCATACTGACCAAACTGCTTGAACGAAGCGCGCCAAACCGTTCCATTTTTTTTGTGATTGGCTGCTGGATAATGATGTCGGTCTCTGATTGGTGGAAATGCAAAAGTTTCCAATTTGAATAAATGTCGGCTAACCATTCCAATTGTTGGCTACTTAAAACATTTAACTGTGTATAGAAGTTATGTAAATGTATATTCAGCTCTGTTATTTCTTAACAGCGACTGGAATATTACATTACTTAAACGCAAAGAATATTTTTAATTTTGCTTTCCTGACTGAATGTCATAATTTGAAGAGTGTAAAAACGTATACACAAACATCTCTCTCTCTCTCGCGCTCTCTCTCTCTCTCTCTCTCTCTCTCTCTCTCTCTCTCTCTCTCTCTATATATATATATATATATATATATATATATATATATACATATATATGTGTATATATATGTATATATATATATTTTTTTATATATATGTATATATACAATATATACGTGCATACATGTGTTTATTTATGTATATATACATACGTTCATATATATATATATACATATATACATATATATATATGTATATTGTACACACACACACACATACATATATGTATACACATATATACGAATATCATGAATTGGATCCACAATGACTTAATTGTTTTTAGAAGTATTGAATAGGACTGCACTTTATTTTTTTAAACTAAGAGCATGTACATAAGAACGTGGGATAGATAAGCAGTTAGGCATTTGCAAAAAATAATGATTCTTAGCAATTAAAATGCCTTTCTTATGTGTTTCTCATTTTTAGTGAGGTCCTCAGAAGCAAGCAATGCACTGAATGCTTGCAATGTCATATTACATAATCAAATGCGTATGTTTGAAACAGAACAGCGAAGATTTTTTTTTTTTTTTTTTTTATTAAATTGACACTTGAATTGACTTAATTGCTCAGAAGAATTGAACAAAAACTGTGATGATGATAGTTCTCGTAACGAGGTTATTGATAATTATAATAATGAATTTAAATTAAATTGAATTTAGATTTATTAGTGGGATATAAGGATATTGATAAATGCGACATTAATGATGAATATAATGGTGATAATAAAGATGATATTAATGATAATGACGATAATAATGATTATGATTATAATAATGGCAATAATAACCTAATCATAGTAGTAGCAATGCTAATAATGATATAACAATAATTACAATGATAATAATAATTACAATAATAATAATAATTACAATAATAAGAGAGTAAAGGTAATCGATACTTACATTAGGACCAAAATGGTCGATAAAGAAAGTGAGCTAACTCATATTCTACCGAAAAAGTTGCCATAATTAATTCATCTTTAGGAAGAGGAATATAGTTAACACGTGCAATCACTTAGAATTGAACAAAAATAAAGTTTAAATCTGTTCACTGTGAGGGAAAACGAGAGCTTGATAAATTAGGGACAAACAACTTGTCCCTTACATAATGAAGCGCTTGATGACTGGATGACAGCCGTTGATAATATAGATAGACAGGTAGATAGAGAGATTGGTAGATGTAGATGTATGATGTAAATAAAGATATATATATATAAATGTGTGTACATACATATTTAGATATGTAGATATAGATATAGACACACACACACACACACACACACACATATATATATATATATATATATATATATATATATATATATATATATATATATATATGCAGCACACAAACGCACTCCCCAAGAGTGTGAGAAGGAGAGAGAGATATCAAAAGCAGAGGCAGAAGTATGTGTCAGGATATCATAACGAGAAGCAGTTGCGTTGCCTGCCAGTGTGACACAGCGCCCACATGCGGAAATGCCTGGGGGATAGACGGCTGCTTCTCCCCCCCCCCCACCCCCTTCCACGCCCACTGCCCCCCCTCCCCCCCTTTCCCCCTCGCCCACGGTCTCGCCAACCCCCTCCCCCCCACCTTCCCATCTTGTCAACTCCCTCCCCTCCACTAACCCCCCCTCCCCCCCTCTCCACGCCCACTACCCGCTGACCCCACTATCCCCTTCCTCGCCCCCTCACCCCCCCCCACCTCCCAGACCAACCCTTCCCCACCCAGGGATCAGAAAGGTGGGGCACTTGTGGGGAGGAAGAGAGTTAAGTTCCAGTTCAGGAATTTGAAAATTATGAAGTGAAAAAAATAAAATAAAAAATTGTCATTATTGGACTAGAGGATTTTCATATCTATTTCAAGGGGGTGGGGGGAGATAACAAATACATTTTTATATCTATGATTCTACGACAGACTCTCACACTAATTTTCTTTGGCTATGGATGATAATAAGCTGATATTTAATCACAGAGAGGGAGGGAGGGAGAGAGAGAGAGAGA
>NW_025918695.1:10000-22500 GCF_019202785.1 Penaeus chinensis
TGTGCGTGTGTGTGTGTGTGTGTGCGTGTCTACATATATACATATACATATAATATAAGAATAATAGCACAGCGATTTATAAATCCTTTTCGGCAAGAGACCAGGTAATGCAGGCAGTGACACGGCAAGAAATCGCCATTTGCGCCATTTACATCAGATATCAATATATTCTCCATATTTTTTCCCAGTTGTGTGCTCTCTCTACACGTTCAAAGCGAGATATAAAGTATAAAAGGGGAAAAAATAGCAGGTGGAAAGATGTATAGATACGGTGTTTGTGCGTAAGAGAGAGAGAGAGGGAGAGAGAGGAAAGAGGAGGAAGAGAAGGGAAGAGGAGAGAGAGGGAGAGAGAGGGGGAGAGAGACAGACAGAGAGAGAGAAGAGAGGAGAGAGGAGGAAGGGAAGGGAAGAGGAGAGAGAGTAAGAGAGATGAGGAAGAGGAGGGAGGGAGAAGGTGGGAGAGGGAGAGAGTGAGAGAAGAGAGATGATAGGAGAAAGGGTAGGGAAGGGGAGAGAGAGAAGAAAGGAGGAAGGGAGAGGGAGAGGCAGAGAGACAGAGAGAGGAGAAAGGGAAGGGAAGTGAGAGAGAGCGAAAGAGATAGACAGAGAGAGAGAGAGAGAGGGAAAAAGACAGAGAAAGAGAGAGACAGAGAGAAGGAGAGAGAGAAAAAAAGACAGAAAAGGAAAGAAAGAAAGAGACAGAAAAAGAAAGAATAAGTGGAGAGAGCAGCGGACGTGAATGACAGTGCATGTCTGAGCTTCTGTCTGTCGAAGGCCTATGCCATGTCTTTATACATACCTGGCTCTTGACTTTATCCGACCTCATTCATTTTATGCTAAATTATCCGATATTAATTCAGTGTATCCTAAGTCAACGGAAGGGAAAATAAATCTCCTGTGAAATTCAGTTTGTGTAAAGTTACGTCGGTTGAATCTGATCGCGTCTACTGCATAAAAAGTTCTATGTCTGTTCGTAATTGAAGGCGCTTGCTTGAGCACTGGCCCTTTTCTTCGTTAGGTTTCTCTGTTTCTCTTTGTCCTCGTGCCTTCTCTCTTCTTTCTCTTTTCATTTCTTTTTCATCTCCCCTCCTCCTTCTTCTGTGTCTCTGTAGAAATATATTTATCTGTCTCTGTGTCTATGTTTCTCTGTGTCGTCTGTCTCTCTGTCTCTCTCTCTCTCTCTCTCTCTCTCTCTCTCTCTCTCTCTCTCTCTCTCTCTCTCTCTCTCTCTCTATCTCTCTCTCTATCAAAACAGATAACTTTCGTACCAAAAAATGTTCCAATTCGACCAAACACGACCTAAAAACAATCACTTTCGTATAAAGAATTCCCAAAAAATCGACCATTTTCGCACCAAAAATTACCTAAAACCGACCACTTCCGTACCAAAAATGACCCAGAACAGATTATTTTGTACCAAAAATGACCCAAAACCGACCACTTCCGTACCAAAAATGACCCAAACAGAGCAGGTGAGACGCCGCTTATAAAATACGGTTTATTGGTTGTCTTCGACTTTTTGGGACAGTGGAGATGCGAGAGAGATTATTGTAAACTGAATATAGTGGTTGGGTAATTTGTCTCTGTGTGTCTGTGGCATTGTCTTTCTCTGTCTGTCTGTTTCTCTGTCTCTTTTTTCTCTGTTTCTGTCTCTGTGTCGGGTTGCTCTGTCTCTCTCTTCTTTTTTCTCTCTCTCTGTCTGTCTGTTTATCTGTCTCTCATTTCTTTTCCCTGTCTCTCTGTCTCTCTATCTTTCTCTCTCTCTCTTTCTCTTTCTCTTTTGTTCGTTCGCCCTCTCGTTATTTCGCTCTTTCTCTCTCTCTCTTTCCATTTGTCCATCTCTCTCTCTCTCTCTCTCTCTCTCTCTCTCTCTCTCTCTCTCTCTCTCTCTCTCTCTCTCTCTCTCTCTCTCTCTCTCTCTTTCTCTCTCCCTCTCCCTCTCCCTGTCCCTCTCCCTCTCCCTCTCCCTCTCCCTCTCTCTCTCTCTCTCTCTCTCTCTCTCTCTCTCTCTCTCTCTCTCTTTCTCTCTCCCTCTCCCTCTCCCTCTCCCTCTGCCTGTCCCTCTCCCTGTCCCTCTCCCTCTCCCTCTCCCTCTCCCTCTCCCTCTCCCTCTCCCTCTCCCTCTCCCTCTCCCTATCCCCCCTCCCTCCCTCTCCCTCTCCCTCCTCCTCGCTTTCCCTTCCCCCCCCACTTTGCAATCTTCTTTTTTTCTCCCTCCCTCCCTCTTTCCTCCTCCTCCTCCTCTGCGTTCCTCATTATCAGTAATCATTTGGATTAACAATTAGCGCGGTTCATACAAAGCACTTAAATGTTTGCATGAGGGCGCCACATGCAGTAAAGCTTTGGTAATTATAAAGTCTGTGAGTTATTTAATGACTGGTTTCACTCCTGTGTTATTTTTGAGATATGATGTGGCTCGGTTTTATCATATGGGTGAGGGAGAGGGGGGAGGGGGAGGGAAAGGGGGTGAGAGGGGTGAGGGGGAGGGAGAGGGGGGAGTGGGAGTGAAAGGGAGGGATAGGCGGAGGGAAAGGCAGAGGGGGTAGGGAAAGGGAGGGAGGGATAGAAGGGAGGGAGAGGGGAGGGGGGATAGAGTTAAAGGTGAGAGGCAGGGGGAGAAGGAGGAAGGGGGTGAGGGAAAGGGGGGGAAGGGAGTGATAGGGGTGAGAGAGAGGGGGAAAGGAGGGAGAGAGTTAAATGGGGGTAAGGGAGAGGGGGGGATAGATTTAAAGAGAGGGGATAGGGGTGAGGGAGAGGTGGGGAAAGGGAGGGATAGTAGAGAGGGGAAGGTGATAAAAGAGGGAGAGGGGGGAAAGTGATAGAAAGGGAGGGGTCGGGGAGAGGGAGAAATATGGAAAGGGAGAGATGGGGGAACGGAAGGATAGGGAAGGGAGAGAGGGAGAGAGGGGGAGAGGGAGGGATAGGAGATACGGGGAAATGGGAGAGAGGAAAAGATGGAGAAAGAAGGAGAGGGAGAAAAATGGAAAGGGAGTGATGTGGGAATGGGAGAGATGAGAGAGTAAAGGGAGATAAAGAGAGAAAGAAAAGAAAAGAAAATAGAAAGAGAAGAGGAGAAACAAAATCACACCAGAGAAAAAAAAACACACACACAAAAAAAACAAAGAACAAAAATGAACAACAACAAAACAAAAAGAGACCAGAAAAAAATAAAAAAAATAAAAAAAATAAAATAAAAGAAAAGAAAAGAAAAAAACAACAAAACAGACAGCTAATCAAAGAAAACAACAACACTCAGATATTACAATCACACCCTGCCGACCACCCTCAAAATGTCTAAATGCATCCAACAGCCGTCGATTGCCAGCATTAGCCTCATCCTAAAACACCATAAATCATAAAAGTCGTTAAGCCATTAACAGAGAAGCAGCTCGGAATATTTCATTAATAATGAGCATCATATTAACAGTGAGAATGTTAATATAGAAAGGGATAAAGCGAGAGAGTGAGAGAAAGGGATAAAGCGAGAGATAGAGAGAAAGGGATAAAGCGAGAGATAGAGAGAAAGGGATAAAGCGAGAGATAGAGAGAAAGGGATAAAGCGAGAGATAGAGAGAAAGGGATAAAGCGAGAGATAGAGAGAAAGGGATAAAGCGAGAGAGTGAGAGAAAGGGATAAAGCGAGAGATAGAGAGAAAGGGATAAAGCGAGAGATAGAGAGAAAGGGATAAAGCGAGAAAGTGAGAGAAAGGGATAAAGCGAGAGGTAGAGAGAAAGGAATAAAGCGAGAGATAGAGAGAAACGGATAAAGTGAGAGGTAGAGAGGAAGGGATAAAGCGAGAGAGTGAGAGAAACGGATAAGGCGAGAGATAGAGAGAAAGGGATAAAGCGAGAGATAGAGAGAAAGGGATAAAGCGAGAGATAGAGAGAAAGGGATAAATCGAGAGATAGAGAGAAAGGGATAAAGCGAGTGAGTGAGAGAAAGAGATAAATCGAGAGATAGAGAGAAAGGGATAAAGCGAGAGATAGAGAGAAAGGGATAAAGCGAGAGATAGAGAGAAAGGGATAAAGCGAGAGATAGAGAGAAAGGGATAAAGCGAGAGATAGAGAGAAAGGGATAAAGCGAGAGATAGAGAGAAAGGGATAAAGCGAGAGATAGAGAGAAAGGGATAAAGCGAGAGATAGAGAGAAAGGGATAAAGCGAGAGAGTGAGAGAAAGGGATAAAGCGAGAGATAGAGAGAAAGGAATAAAGCGAGAGATAGAGGGAAAGGGATAAAGCGAGAGATAGAGAGAAAGGAATAAAGCGAGAGATAGAGAGAAAGGGATAAAGCGAGAGATAGAGAGAAAGGGATAAAGCGAGAGAGTGAGAGAAAGGGATAAAGCGAGAGATAGAGAGAAAGGGATAAAGCGAGAGATAGAGAGAAAGGGATAAAGCGAGAGATAGAGAGAAAGGGATAAAGCGAGAGATAGAGAGAAAGGGATAAAGCGAGAGATAGAGAGAAAGGGATAAAGCGAGAGAGTGAGAGAAAGGGATAAAGCGAGAGATAGAGAGAAAGGGATAAAGCGAGAGAGAGAGAAAGGGATAAAGCGAGAGATAGAGAGAAAGGGATAAAGCGAGAGATAGAGAGAAAGGGATAAAGCGAGAGATAGAGAGAAAGGGATAAAGCGAGAGAGTGAGAGAAAGGGATAAAGCGAGAGATAGAGAGAAAGGGATAAAGCGAGAGATAGAGAGAAAGGGATAAAGCGAGAGATAGAGAGAAAGGGATAAAGCGAGAGAGAGAGAGAAAGGGATAAAGCGAGAGAGAGAGAGAAAGGGATAAAGCGAGAGATAGAGAGAAAGGGATAAAGCGAGAGATAGAGAGAAAGGGATAAAGCGAGAGATAGAGAGAAAGGGATAAAGCGAGAGAGAGAGAGAAAGGGATAAAGCGAGAGATAGAGAGAAAGGGATAAAGCGAGAGAGTAGAGAGAAAGGGATAAAGCGAGAGATAGAGAGAAAGGGATAAAGCGAGAGATAGAGAGAAAGGGATAAAGCGAGAGAGAGAGAGAAAGGGATAAAGCGAGAGATAGAGAGAAAGGGATAAAGCGAGAGATAGAGAGAAAGGGATAAAGCGAGAGATAGAGAGAAAGGGATAAAGCGAGAGGTAGAGAGAAAGGGATAAAGCGAGAGATAGAGAGAAAGGGATAAAGCGAGAGATAGAGAGAAAGGGATAAAGCGAGAGATAGAGAGAAAGGATAAAGCGAGAGAGAGAGAGAAAGGGATAAAGCGAGAGATAGAGAGAAAGGGATAAAGCGAGAGAGAGAGAAAGGGATAAAGCGAGAGATGAGAGAAAGGGATAAAGCGAGAGATAGAGAGAAAGGGATAAAGCGAGAGATAGAGAGAAAGGGATAAAGCGAGAGATAGAGAGAAAGGGATAAAGCGAGAGATAGAGAGAAAGGGATAAAGCGAGAGATAGAGAGAAAGGGATAAAGCGAGAGATAGAGAGAAAGGGATAAAGCGAGAGAGAGAGAGAAAGGGATAAAGCGAGAGATAGAGAGAAAGGGATAAAGCGAGAGATAGAGAGAAAGGGATAAAGCGAGAGAGAGAGAGAAAGGGATAAAGCGAGAGATAGAGAGAAAGGGATAAAGCGAGAGAGTAGAGAGAAAGGGATAAAGCGAGAGATAGAGAGAAAGGGATAAAGCGAGAGATAGAGAGAAAGGGATAAAGCGAGAGAGTGAGAGAAAGGGATAAAGCGAGAGATAGAGAGAAAGGGATAAAGCGAGAGAGAGAGAGAAAGGGATAAAGCGAGAGATAGAGAGAAAGGGATAAAGCGAGAGAGAGAGAGAAAGGGATAAAGCGAGAGATAGAGAGAAAGGGATAAAGCGAGAGAGAGAGAGAAAGGGATAAAGCGAGAGATAGAGAGAAAGGGATAAAGCGAGAGAGAGAGAGAAAGGGATAAAGCGAGAGATAGAGAGAAAGGGATAAAGCGAGAGATAGAGAGAAAGGGATAAAGCGAGAGATAGAGAGAAAGGGATAAAGCGAGAGATAGAGAGAAAGGGATAAAGCGAGAGAGAGAGAGAAAGGGATAAAGCGAGAGAGAGAGAGAAAGGGATAAAGCGAGAGATAGAGAGAAAGGGATAAAGCGAGAGAGAGAGAGAAAGGGATAAAGCGAGAGAGTGAGAGAAAGGGATAAAGCGAGAGAGTGAGAGAAAGGGATAAAGCGAGAGAGTGAGAGAAAGGGATAAAGCGAGAGAGTGAGAGAAAGGGATAAAGCGAGAGAGAGAGAGAAAGGGATAAAGCGAGAGAGTGAGAGAAAGGGATAAAGCGAGAGAGTGAGAGAAAGGGATAAAGCGAGAGATAGAGAGAAAGGGATAAAGCGAGAGATAGAGAGAAAGGGATAAAGCGAGAGAGAGAGAGAAAGGGATAAAGCGAGAGAGAGAGAGAAAGGGATAAAGCGAGAGATAGAGAGAAAGGGATAAAGCGAGAGAGTAGAGAGAAAGGGATAAAGCGAGAGATAGAGAGAAAGGGATAAAGCGAGAGAGTGAGAGAAAGGGATAAAGCGAGAGAGTGAGAGAAAGGGATAAAGCGAGAGAGTGAGAGAAAGGGATAAAGCGAGAGATAGAGAGAAAGGGATAAAGCGAGAGATAGAGAGAAAGGGATAAAGCGAGAGAGTGAGAGAAAGGGATAAAGCGAGAGAGAGAGAGAAAGGGATAAAGCGAGAGATAGAGAGAAAGGGATAAAGCGAGAGAGTGAGAGAAAGGGATAAAGCGAGAGATAGAGAGAAAGGGATAAAGCGAGAGATAGAGAGAAAGGGATAAAGCGAGAGAGAGAGAGAAAGGGATAAAGCGAGAGAGTGAGAGAAAGGGATAAAGCGAGAGATAGAGAGAAAGGGATAAAGCGAGAGAGAGAGAGAAAGGGATAAAGCGAGAGATAGAGAGAAAGGGATAAAGCGAGAGAGAGAGAGAAAGGGATAAAGCGAGAGATAGAGAGAAAGGGATAAAGCGAGAGATAGAGAGAAAGGGATAAAGCGAGAGAGTGAGAGAAAGGGATAAAGCGAGAGAGAGAGAGAAAGGGATAAAGCGAGAGATAGAGAGAAAGGGATAAAGCGAGAGAGAGAGAGAAAGGGATAAAGCGAGAGATAGAGAGAAAGGGATAAAGCGAGAGATAGAGAGAAAGGGATAAAGCGAGAGATAGAGAGAAAGGGATAAAGCGAGAGATAGAGAGAAAGGGATAAAGCGAGAGAGTGAGAGAAAGGGATAAAGCGAGAGATAGAGAGAAAGGGATAAAGCGAGAGAGTGAGAGAAAGGGATAAAGCGAGAGATAGAGAGAAAGGGATAAAGCGAGAGAGTGAGAGAAAGGGATAAAGCGAGAGAGAGGATAGCGAGAGAGAGAGAAAGGGATAAAGCGAGAGAGAGAGAGAAAGGGATAAAGCGAGAGAGAGAGAGAAAGGGATAAAGCGAGAGAGAGAGAGAAAGGGATAAAGCGAGAGAGAGAGAGAAAGGGATAAAGCGAGAGATAGAGAGAAAGGGATAAAGCGAGAGAGTGAGAGAAAGGGATAAAGCGAGAGAGAGAGAAAGGGATAAAGCGAGAGAGAGAGAGAAAGGGATAAAGCGAGAGAGAGAGAGAAAGGGATAAAGCGAGAGATAGAGAGAAAGGGATAAAGCGAGAGAGAGAGAGAAAGGGATAAAGCGAGAGAGTGAGAGAAAGGGATAAAGCGAGAGAGAGAGAGAAAGGGATAAAGCGAGAGAGAGAGAGAAAGGGATAAAGCGAGAGATAGAGAGAAAGGGATAAAGCGAGAGATAGAGAGAAAGGGATAAAGCGAGAGAGTGAGAGAAAGGGATAAAGCGAGAGAGAGAGAGAAAGGGATAAAGCGAGAGAGAGAGAGAAAGGGATAAAGCGAGAGAGAGAGAGAAAGGGATAAAGCGAGAGAGAGAGAGAAAGGGATAAAGCGAGAGATAGAGAGAAAGGGATAAAGCGAGAGAGTAGAGAGAAAGGGATAAAGCGAGAGAGTGAGAGAAAGGGATAAAGCGAGAGATAGAGAGAAAGGGATAAAGCGAGAGAGAGAGAGAAAGGGATAAAGCGAGAGAGAGAGAGAAAGGGATAAAGCGAGAGATAGAGAGAAAGGGATAAAGCGAGAGAGTGAGAGAAAGGGATAAAGCGAGAGATAGAGAGAAAGGGATAAAGCGAGAGAGTGAGAGAAAGGGATAAAGCGAGAGAGTGAGAGAAAGGGATAAAGCGAGAGATAGAGAGAAAGGGATAAAGCGAGAGATAGAGAGAAAGGGATAAAGCGAGAGATAGAGAGAAAGGGATAAAGCGAGAGATAGAGAGAAAGGGATAAAGCGAGAGAGTAGAGAGAAAGGGATAAAGCGAGAGATAGAGAGAAAGGGATAAAGCGAGAGAGTGAGAGAAAGGGATAAAGCGAGAGATAGAGAGAAAGGGATAAAGCGAGAGATAGAGAGAAAGGGATAAAGCGAGAGATAGAGAGAAAGGGATAAAGCGAGAGATAGAGAGAAAGGGATAAAGCGGAGAGAGTGAGAGAAAGGGGATAAAGCGAGAGATAGAGAGAAAGGGATAAAGCGAGAGATAGAGAGAAAGGGATAAAGCGAGAGAGTGAGAGAAAGGGATAAAGCGAGAGATAGAGAGAAAGGGATAAAGCGAGAGATAGAGAGAAAGGGATAAAGCGAGAGATAGAGAGAAAGGGATAAAGCGAGAGAGTGAGAGAAAGGGATAAAGCGAGAGAGTGAGAGAAAGGGATAAAGCGAGAGAGAGAGAGAAAGGGATAAAGCGAGAGAGTGAGAGAAAGGGATAAAGCGAGAGAGAGAGAGAAAGGGATAAAGCGAGAGAGAGAGAGAAAGGGATAAAGCGAGAGATAGAGAGAAAGGGATAAAGCGAGAGATAGAGAGAAAGGGATAAAGCGAGAGATAGAGAGAAAGGGATAAAGCGAGAGAGAGAGAGAAAGGGATAAAGCGAGAGAGAGAGAGAAAGGGATAAAGCGAGAGAGAGAGAGAAAGGGATAAAGCGAGAGATAGAGAGAAAGGGATAAAGCGAGAGAGAGAGAGAAAGGGATAAAGCGAGAGAGAGAGAGAAAGGGATAAAGCGAGAGATAGAGAGAAAGGGATAAAGCGAGAGAGTGAGAGAAAGGGATAAAGCGAGAGATAGAGAGAAAGGGATAAAGCGAGAGAGAGAGAGAAAGGGATAAAGCGAGAGATAGAGAGAAAGGGATAAAGCGAGAGATAGAGAGAAAGGGATAAAGCGAGAGAGTGAGAGAAAGGGATAAAGCGAGAGATAGAGAGAAAGGGATAAAGCGAGAGATAGAGAGAAAGGGATAAAGCGAGAGAGAGAGAGAAAGGGATAAAGCGAGAGAGAGAGAGAAAGGGATAAAGCGAGAGAGAGAGAGAAAGGGATAAAGCGAGAGGTAGAGAGAAAGGGATAAAGCGAGAGATAGAGAGAAAGGGATAAAGCGAGAGAGAGAGAGAAAGGGATAAAGCGAGAGATAGAGAGAAAGGGATAAAGCGAGAGAGTGAGAGAAAGGGATAAAGCGAGAGATAGAGAGAAAGGGATAAAGCGAGAGATAGAGAGAAAGGGATAAAGCGAGAGATAGAGAGAAAGGGATAAAGCGAGAGATAGAGAGAAAGGGATAAAGCGAGAGAGAGAGAGAAAGGGATAAAGCGAGAGAGTGAGAGAAAGGGATAAAGCGAGAGAGTGAGAGAAAGGGATAAAGCGAGAGATAGAGAGAAAGGGATAAAGCGAGAGAGTGAGAGAAAGGGATAAAGCGAGAGATATAGAGAAAGGGATAAAGCGAGAGAGTGAGAGAAAGGGATAAAGCGAGAGATAGAGAGAAAGGGATAAAGCGAGAGAGAGAGAGAAAGGGATAAAGCGAGAGATAGAGAGAAAGGGATAAAGCGAGAGATAGAGAGAAAGGGATAAAGCGAGAGAGAGAGAGAAAGGGATAAAGCGAGAGATAGAGAGAAAGGGATAAAGCGAGAGAGAGAGAGAAAGGGATAAAGCGAGAGATAGAGAGAAAGGGATAATAATGGCGGGGTAATTACGATAAGATAATGAGGTAATTACGATAAGATAATGGGTATTGCGCCCATTACCGCTAATGATATTAAGGATGGTGATGGTATAGCGGTAATGATGATGCTGATGATAATGATGAGGATAATTATTGTACTTATTATAGTAAGAAAGATGATAATGATACTCATAATCAGAATGACAGTAATTATGATAATGATAATGATAATAATAGTAATAAGGATAATAATAATGATATTAATGATTACAATAATAAAGATAATAATAATAATAGTAATAATAGCAATAAAAATAATAATGATAATACTAATAATAGTTATAAAAATGATAATGATAATAGTAATGACACCGAGAATAATACTAATGTTAATGATGGTGATGATAATAATAATGGTGATAATGATAACAATAACAGTGATCATAACGATAATAATAATTATAATGATAATGATGATAAAGATAATAGTAATGATGACGGTGATAATAACAAAAATTATAATAATAATAATAATGATAATAGTAATAATGACGGCAGTGGAGATAATGATAAAAATTATAATAATGATAATGATAATACTATTAAGAGTAACAATTATGATAATAATGATGATAATTACAATTATAATAATAGTGATAGTAATACGGATGATGATAATAATAATGATAAAGTTAATAATAATAATAATAATAGGAAGAAGAAGAAGAATTATCAATTAAAAGTAATGATAGTAATAGTAATAGTAATAATAATAATAATAATAATGACAATAATAATAATGACACTAATTATAATAATAATAATAAATGATAGTGATAATGATCATAATATCAATGATAATGACAATAATGATAATAATAAAAATCATAAAAATAATAACGACATAACAATAGTGATACTAGTGACATTGATAATATTGATAATGATAATGGTTATAGTAATTACAATAACAATATTAATAATGATGCTAATAATAATAAAGATGATGATAATGATAACAATAGCAACGATAATAATAATAATGATAATAATAATGCTACTATTATTAGTACTAATGATATTAATTATAATGCAGACAATAATGATAATAATATTAATAGTAATAATGATAATAATAACAATAATAATAATAATGATAATAATAATGATAATAATGATAATAATAATAATAATAATAATAATAATAATAATAATAATAACAATATTAATAATAATAATAATGATAATAATAATAATAACAACAACAATATTAATGGTAATAATGACAACATTTAGCCGGATGGCAATATAAAGAAAACAATAACAAATAAAAATGAAAGACAAATATAATGAGTAATAGGTAAATACAGATAGCGGCGAAAATCATATTAAAACTAAAAGTAATGTCATTAACATCAAGATTAGCAGCAACAACATGAACGGAGGTAATTATGGTGATAAGGAAGATAATGATGATTACTATAATGAAAACACCGATGTATATATTAAGTTAATAATCGACACATAAAGATTAAAATACAAAATAATAATAATTACTTATGAAATCAGTTCTACAGACAGTACAACAAAGACTTTCTTAATTCTCAGTAAAATAATAAGTTGAAACAGTTAAACGAAAACCATATTTAGCAACAATCATTAAGAAAGACAATAATAACAAAAAAAAAGAACAAACAAACAGAACTTGGCTACCGTGTAAAGAGGTAAATGTTTTTATTTGCGCCACTAAAACGGGGTTCATTTGTTCCTCGGAGAAATACAGATTCTCTGCGCGTCTAGAAAAATAAATAAAGGTAATAAAAATAAATAAGAGAAAAAAAAAAGAAAATTAAATAAAAGAAAAAAAACGGAAGAAGATAAAAGAAAAAGAAAAGTTATAAACACTGTCAACTTCAAAATAAACACGATTTACATCATCAGCGGAGAGAGGAGAAGAATAGAAGAAAAGAACGAACGAAAGAGAGAAAGAAAGAAAAAAAACAAGACATAAAGAAACACAAGAAGGAAAAAAACGGAAGGAATCCACCAACAAGCGAATGAGAGAGAACGAGAAAACCGAGCGACAAGGAAAGAACGAAACAAGTACAGTTGAAGGTAGTGTGTGACAGATCCCCCACACATTTTCCAACCTAATGATAATTTATAGCTAAGTCCTCTATGGCTTCCATTATCACTTTAGATGCATTTTTATTACTCCCCCAACGTACGAGGGTAGAGGAGGGGGTGTGGGGGAGGGTGGGGGAAGGGAGGGGAGGGGAGGAGAGAGAGAGAGGGAGGGAGGGAGGGAGGGAGGGAGGGAGAGAGAGAGAGAGAGGGAGGGAGGGAAATGGGGCGCACGTGGGTTTGTTTACATTACGTCATCCATGCGGCGGTGTAGTGCAGTTACCAAGTTGCGTCTTTTATTCCTGGGAGAAAATACAATGTTTGGGTTAATAAATTTTCCTCCGGTGATTTGTCAGTTTGTTTGTTTGTTTTTTTTTTTTTTTTTTCTTTAGGTTTTCTTATTGTTATTAGCATTACTGGTAT
>NW_025918696.1:0-7075 GCF_019202785.1 Penaeus chinensis
TAAATCTTTCCTCAAACTACTTGAGTCAAAACCAACTTCAGACCCCACCTTAATAAGGGGATTTAAGGAAGTGTAAAATGTCTACCGGTTAATATAATTTTTTAAGGGAAACTGGGTTTTTTAGGAAACGCTAAATACCCCGCCCTTTATTTCGGATATTTCTTTTCCCTTGAAGCTGGTTATTTTTCCTCTGCTCTGTTATAAGATTTTTTTTTTTTTAATGTACTATTGGTTTTTATTCTTTTTCCCCCTAATTTTATCCATGTAATTTTTTATTTGTTTTTATTTTTTATATTTATTCCGGGGACCATTAATATTAGTTCCTATTCGCTTTTTATGGGGGTTCTTTGGTTAATTTAGCAAAAATAATGCGGGAAATTCATTATTTAACCCTAGAAATAAAGTCCGCCAGCCCGTTTGGTAAAATCCATCAATTTTCTCGTTTATTATTTGAAAGTTTTATTGACTGCCACGATTTTTTCCCTTAACCCCGCCCATAGAATACTCTTTAAAAGAAAATTTCAATGATAATTAACACCTAACAGTTAAATGGAATACAACAGACAAAACAATAAAAAGAATAATAAAAAGCCTACATGCCAAGGATTGAAATGGTTAAAATCCGAGGGGAGAAACAAAATAAAATTCCCTTTTTTTATTAATTATGTTCGTTTTGTACCTGGAAAAGAGGGTTTACCCGTTCGGGTGTTTTAGAAACGTTTTTTTTAACGAATCTTTTTTTTTTTTTTTTTTTTTTCGTTTTTCTTTTAATGTCCTTTAAAATAAATTCCCAACAGTGTAAAAGGCCCTCGGGCTGTTTGATCCACAACCCTGGTTTTTAGGAACAAGGTAAATCAACTGTCAGCAATACCAAAACAATCCGAAAATAAAAAAAGGGTTTAATTTAAAGAAGAATTAAACCAAGGAGATATACAAGACTCCCTCCCCGCTTGGGCCCCCAATATCGTTTTCTCCATCACAGGACAATCGGAGGTTTTATAAAATAAAATAACAGGGAGGGTCCCCCCCCCCCCTTCCCTTTTGTCACCCTACCCACACTCTTTTCACTCAACACTCCTCTTTCTTTTTTCCCCTTTTAAACCCCCATCTAATCCTCCCCTTTTCCCCATCCATTCCAAATCCTGTCCCCCTTTTTGATTTTCCCTCCCTCATTAAGTCCCTTTCTCCCATCACATCCCTAACCTGGGATCCTTCATACCCTAACTAAACTCCCCCTCTAAAACCACCCTCCCATCACAGTCCACTTTTATCCCCTCCCTCTCCCTCTCTCTCCAACCCCAATTTTTTTGTTTTTGGATTGGGTAATTATTGATCGTGTTTTAAAATAGAAGAGTATGTACCGTTTTGGAATTATTGTTTCCAATGTCCTTTACCGAATCCCTTTGATGCCTAATTGTTTTCACCAAACTCTCATTATTTTCACTTTTATTGTTAGTTTCCTCTCCTCCCCCTCGTACTCCCTCCTACCCTCCTCTCCCCCCCTACCCTCTCTCCCTCTAATCTATCCCCATCCTCCCCCGCCTCACTCCTCCTCCCCTCTTCTCTCCCCTCCTCCTCCCTATTCTCCCCCTCTCTCTCCTCTCTCTCCTATATCTCTCTTAACGCTCCTCTCTCTCTCTCCTCCCCTATTCTCCTACTCCCTCTCCTCCCTCTCTCTCCTCCTCCTTTCCTTCTCTCTCCCTCCTTTCTCCCTCCCCTCCCCTCATCACTCTCCCTCCCCCTTTCCCCCCTCATTATTTTCCCTCCACCCTTCCTTGTTTACCCCCCACCCCCTTACCCACCCAACCCACAACGCACCCCTGAACCCCCCCACCCCCCAAAAACCCCCTGAAACATGAGGGACCCCTTTGTGGATCTAATACCGTGGGTTGACCCTTTGGACCCGCCTTATAATTTAGACCCCCCTTTGCCTGTTAACATGCCCCTAATTGTGCTGTCCCCCCCTATTAAAAAGGTTGGCATTAGAAAACCTTATATTCGATTTTTCTTTTAATATTAATGGTTTTTTATTTATTTTGTTTTTTGGTTTTACCTACCTGGGGTGGTTGGAATTTTTAAAGAAGTATGGATAATTTGTAAATTGGTTGTTTTATTTGGAAATTTTCGTGTATTTGTTTCCATCGAGAAGTGGGGTTGCAAGTTATGGCCAAAAATTTTTTTTTTAATGAAAAGAGAAATGAAGGAAAAAGTAATCACTTTTTGAATTTTAGGAAAATAAAACAAATTGGTGTATAGTTTTTTTTTAAAACTTTTTAATTGGTTTTTGGAAGAAAAATAAGTTAATAGTTTATTTTTCGAGATTTAATAATTTAACTCCTTGAAACTTTTATAAAATAAATGAAATATAACCCTTTGGAATTAGAAAATAAACCAGCGCACACTGAAAAGAGAGACCCACGGCTTCTTTGGAAATTCCCGAAATGGCCCCCCGGCCAAGCAAAAAAACAATACCAAAATCCGTCATATCAACTTGATACTTACATTACTCCATATTCAATAGATATTATACAGCAACCCAAATAGCTTATCAGATGATGACTGATTTACAGTTGTCAGCCGTCAAGGAGAAATCTCTACCCTCCCCCGTTACCCCTCTACCCCTCTCCCCTCCCCCAAACCTTCGGTCATATCTATGTATATCTAATTTTTTATTCATCTATTGTTTTGATTTAACGATTTTTTTTTTTAATATGTCGAGGAGCTTAGGGCTATTATTGAAAGGAAATTGTCTGGGTTTCCTTAGGATTATCGTTGCACGGTTATAGAGAGGGAGCTGACATGATACAAATGATCATAATGAGGATGTTGTTAGGTTACCCTGGTTATTGAAGTGGAGCAGAAAAACAACGCAGTCATTTTTCAAAAGGTCATTTGTTTTGTCACAAGTGATTGACACATGAAGATACAGAACGAATGATTTTTTTTCGGTTTGTTTTATCCAATGTCAAAGATGTCATTAAGATCCCATCACACATGGAAGAAAAAAAAGAAAGATCTTGATTCATCGAAAATATTCACTCTAGACTCTTTTGTTGACATAAAATCTGATCTCAGATTGCTACAAAATTCGGAACCTCGCGCACTCTCGTTACTTCTTCGAACAAATGGTCTCCTGATGACGGATGACGTCACGCGTCCGTTGCAATCAGTCTTTCACAAATTTCATCGTCACGAAAAATGTCGAGACATGAATCAAATTTACTCTAAATTCTCAACAACAAGCTGTCTCTTTAATTCACTGAGGAAACTGCCGGGAGGAAATCAAATGATAACTAATGATGATAATCACGATGAGGTTGATGATAATAAGAATAACCAGTAAATGGTATAGCATGTGGTAATCATGACAAATAACTAATTAATAAATAATTTGATATAATACCTGTAATTAATAATGATGATATTAGAATATCAGACAAAAAATAATGATTGATAAAGAGGGATCGATAATTATTATGATAATTATGGGACAATAATGTGTCTTGGATTGTGTAATTAATAAAAATTATATTAGCAATGATATTAGATAGATAAGGTAATTTTATTTTCTATTTTTTTTACACTCTTCATTCCATTCGAATTAATAATGACAAACTCAAAAACAACAAACAAATATAAGATAACTCGAGACGAGCATCAACTCTATCAAATCTCATCTGCCTGACGGGGGAATGGGCGTGGCTACTTGCGAGGCGCAACACAGAAGCCTCTTCCTTGCTCCGTGGTTTAGTCTCATAAATCCCTTAGTCCATCACCTTCCTCATCTTTCTAATCTCCTCCTAATCCTCGTTCAGTCATCTGCGCTCCAGTCCTTCGCACTCTCGTGGGTCGTTTGTGTCCTACTCTTCCTAAGTCGTCATCGGATCCCCAGTCATCCTAGTTATTGGTCGTCCTTTACTCCTTCAGATCTAAGTCCTTATGATCCATTCTCTCTTAGCCGACATCTGTCCCTGAGTCCTCCTGGGTTACTTAAGCCCTTTAAAATCCTCAGTTTTAAATCCTCACTCCCCGGCCTTCTGTCTTCACAGTTTCCTTGTCCAGCCCTAGAGTTCTCACTCCTTCACTAGTCCCCAGGGTCTCCTCACTCCTCAAATCCTCTGACTTCAGTCTTACTCACTCCTCACACTCTTAGCCCGCAGTCCTCTTCCTCTATCAGTCCCCAGTCCACACGCCTCTATCTCCAATAGTCCCCAGTCCTTCACGCTCCTTCTTACTCCAAGTGGGTCCCCTAGTCATCACTCCTTACTCCATAGTTCCAGTCCTCACTCTCTTCTTTACTCCAGAGTCCCCATGTCCCTCAAACATCCTTACTCCAGACGTACCCTGTCCTCTACTCATCTTACTCCAGAGTCCCACAGAGCTCCTCTCTCCCTTCATTACTCCAGGTCACAGTCCTCACGCCTGTACGCCACGAGTCCCGGTCCTCCTCCTTCTTACCTACTGAGTCCCCAGTCCTCACTCCTTCTTAATCCAGAGTCCCCAGTCCTCCACTTCATATTACTCCAGAGTCCCCAGTACCTCACTCCTCTACTCCCAAGAGTCCCTGGTCCTCACTCATTCGTACTCCAGAGTCCCTGTCCTCACTCCTTCTTACTCCAGTTGTCCCCTGTCCCTCCCCCTTCTTATCTCCAGAGTTCCCCCAGAAGTCCTCACTCCTTCTTACTCCCTGACGTCCCACCAGTCCCTCCACTCCTTTTCTCCAGAGTCCCCGGTCCTCACTCCTTCTCTACTCCAGAGTCCTCCAAGTCCTCACTCCTTCTTACTCCAGAGTCCCCAGTCACTCACTCCTTCTCGACGCCAGAGTCCCCATGTCATAAAACCTTCACTCCTCCGCCTCAGCCTCCGTCTCACATTAGTTCCCCAGTCCTCCACTTCCCTCGATCACTTCTTACTCCTGAGCCCCCAGCCCCAAATCTTCACTACCCATTATTCGTCACTCCCGCTGTTCTCACTCTCCTTAATCACTCCTACTCCATAACTGGCTTTCTTGTTCCCTTGGGCGGAAGTGGTGACTAAACCTATTGGGCGCACTCTTTCCCTCTTCATTGTTGTTGTTGTTGTTCGTTGTGTTGATTTTGTCCTGGGGATTGCTTTCTGTGTTTTTTTTTTTTGTTTTTATTTTTGTTGGACTTTTTAATGCGTGAAATTATGTCACCGTTGCCATCAATTGACATCATCATAGTCTATCGTTGTCTTTATTGTTGTCCAATACACTTGGTAGTTTGATGGTTTCTTTTCATTGTCTATATTCTTATTACAATTGTCTACATCAGCATTTTGACAAAAGTTGTTTTACTCTACAGGTAAGATATGCCATTGATTTTCCTATATGTTTTATGAATTTAACTAAAATATGTTTTTTAAGGGAAAGGGGGAAGCAAAATATGTTCCCCCCAATTTTTTCATAATTTTCTAGACCGGCAATTAAAACAGTTAGGCCATTTATGGTTTATCCCTTTATCCCGAAAACAGTAGTCCCCTCCTTTACGTTGATTTAATTATTGATATTGGAAACGCATTTCCGTATTTAGTTTTTTTTAGGGGAAAAAAAAAAAATTAATAATATTATATAAATTATATGGTTTCAATTATATTCGTTTTACTGTAGCGCGGATATATTTCCCCTTTTTTAAAGATAAAGAAAAATAATTCCCCAGGTAAGCAATAGAGATAATACAAAAAAGCTTTAGGATAATTGATATTATGAATAATTTATATAGCCATAACCATAATAAATAATAGTATTGTTTCCTACGTACCAATATATTTATTAATTTTATTATAATTTATATTTTAATTATAAATTACCATTAAACCAGAAATGGGAACCAAAAAGCAAACAACAGCCTAAACAGAAAGAAAAAAATAATATATTTTACCGCATATCACAAATATTTATTACAGATTACAATCATTTAATTTAACAACTAACTAATGTAAATCCCCATGAGATTAAACTCAGAAATTTTACTACAGGACAATTATATGAAAATAGAATTTAAACATTTGAACAGTTTTTTTTCACATACATAAAAGCAAATGAAAAATTTGAAAAATATTCATTGAAATAAAGAAAAGAGAGAGATAAGACCAAGAAGCCATATGTTTACTCCATAAAAAAAAAAACAACGAAAATCCCGGCATGTACAGCAACCGGCCAATGGGTTATTTCTCTATGCAAATGACAGCTTGGTTTTCCCTACGAATTCAAACGAAACTAAAAACTATTTAAAATGGAAATACGACCCCACATTATCTCCTTCCCGTCCCGAATTTAAACAATTTTTCCCCATTCTCATAAAGAAACTAAGAGGTGAAAAAATAACAAAAAAAAAAAGCTCTCTAAAAGATTAGTAAATTTAGCCCCCAGTACAAACACGTAAAGAATAAACATTCCGTGGCAAAGGAAAACTAAAATATTTGTCCCCCCTCTATTGAAATTGTTTAACACCTAATTTTCTTCCCTAAAAACGAACCCACCTGCTGTTTATCTCTATTAAACTTTTTTACCATAATAGTTATTTAAAAATTGTAAATCCTCTTGTGGGTAAAATCCGTTCCCCCCCCTGCGGACAAGGGATTGGTCCCAATAAAAAGTTCCTCAAAGAAGAACAATAATCGGGATTTTGCATTTTAAAAAACCACCAATCCATTACGTAGAAAAATCCTAACAAAACCATAAACCAACATAGCCCACAAAATTGAAGACCGGATAATGAATAAAAAAACCCAAAAAATAAACCGTGGACGGCGCACAGTGTAACAAAAAAAAAAACGAGAGAAATTCCCATAGGCCGCAAACCTTCGAGAGTGGGGGGAGGGGGTTTTTTTACCCCTTTTGGGGGAGGGGAAGGCGCAGGGGGGGGGAGGGAAAATTACCCCAAAAGCCCAGGGAAAAAACCATAAATAATCCCCCTTCCCATCCCTAATACCGACAATTCCTTAAAGTAGAATATCGCGCCCCTCGAACCGAAAAAAAACCAGGTTTTTGGGGGGTCAGGATGGACACGCAAGGGCAAAAATAAAAAATGCCCACAAGTCCCCCATCCCATTT
>NW_025918698.1:0-8136 GCF_019202785.1 Penaeus chinensis
GTTTTACCATTCACATACATACATACAAACAAACATACATACATGATAGAAATACCAACAATGTAAAATTAAATTTATTGAAATTTAGTTGCACATTGTGTATTTTTTTTTGTCATAGTATCACCACGATAGATTGTTTTACCATTCTCATACATACATACATACATACATATATACATACATACATACATACATACATACATACATACATACATACATATATACATACATACATACATACATACAAACATATATTCATACATACATACATGCATACATGCATGCATCATATATACACCTGCGTACATATATACCTACATACATATATACCTGCATACATATATACCTGCATCCATATATACCTGCATGCATATATACATGCATACATATATATATGCATACATATATATATGCATACATCTATACCTGCATACATATATAACTGTATACATATATACATGCATACATATATACATGAATACATACATACATGCATACAGATATACATGCGTACATATAAACATATATATACTTATACACTTGAAATTCCAACTGTCCCTCGATCGATACAGATACTGTAGATATAGATATATATAGAAATATATATGTGTATAAATAACTACATAAATAGATAAATAGAGATAGATAAAAATATACAAACATATATATTTATGCATACATGAATATACAAATATATATATTTAAATATATATATATATATATATATATATATACATACATACATACATACATACATACACACATACTTACATACATAAATACATACATACATACATACTCACATAAATATATATATATATATATATATATATATATAACAAAAACAAATATATATATATATATAACAAAAACAAATATAAATATATATCAAAAACAAATACATATATAACAAAAACAAATATATAATATGTATTTTATACATTTGGCACTAATACCACGTCGTTCCATTCCAGGAGGTATAAAACCATTTGCTAAAATCTCGGGTTGACTCCACGTCTCCCACAGGCCTACGAATAATAACCTCCATTGGCAATTCATGAACTCGAGGTGGCAACACATTCCTGTCGGAGCCGCCGCGGCGTGGCGAAATTTTGCCCTGTATATTCGTTAAAGACTATGGAAGAAACTGCTATGCATTGCCAAGAGCTCCCTTGCATCTTCCTTCATAGTGCAACGTGAACTTCCGTTGACTTCACTTCGCCGAAGCCCAGGGCACGAGCATTTTATCCCGCGAGTGAGGAGGATGCCCGAAAACGGTGTTGCCACGGTCCGCTGCTGTATCATATTATTATGATTTTTTAAAATAAATGTAGGGGAGGGGGGCGCCACTCTCTCTCCTCATATACGCAAACACGAAATGGAATGGAATTGCTTGGATTCTTATATTTTACGAGTATTTATGATTTCTTTCTATTCCAACAAAAATACTAATAATCATCACACTACGTGTATACCATCCGTATGTGTATATGCATTATGTATGTGTGTATATGTATATAAATATTTATGATTTTTTTCTATTACAACAAAAAATATTAATAATCATCACACTACGTGTATACCATCCTTAGGTGTATATGCATATGTATGTGTGTATATGTATATATATCGTTGTGTGTGTATATGTATTTATCTATATATCAAATGTCTATGTCTGTATATATATACATATTTATAAATGTGTATATACGTATACATGTAAAATAAGTGATAATACCTAAAATTACATCAATGTAATGGTGATATTGATAAGAAAATTAACAAAAAACGAAAGCTAATCAATCCATTGAAAAGATGTCTACATCCCCGTTATTTGATCGTTCACGAGGAAGGAACTTTCCTTCATCGACACTTAATCTAGTTTGCTTGTTGTGATATCGTTTGAAAACATTAAGTTATTTCATCTAGTAAACTAAAATTTTTGTCTTATTCATTGACACATCTTTGGAACTGGTTTGGTCACACAAATTCAACATGTTTTATGTTCGTGATACTTTGAGCTGTCTTCCGTCAAAAGTAGTCTTGCAAACGAGCGGGCAAGCAGTTCGGTAGTGTCTGCTTGTTTATACAGTGGTTAAGGCCTATACTTGTGTGTGGCAATGTGCATAGAGTCTATTTTTCTGTGTTAATGTCCGAGGCTTGGACGTCTAGGTCTCCCCAAGACAAGAGCAAAGTAAAGTATTGTGAAATGAAATGGATTGGATTTGAGTTGAGTTGTTGTTTTTGTTGTCTTTTTTTTTTTTTTTTTTTTTTTTTTAGATAGTTGTTTTCCCTTGTTGTTTTTGATGATGGGTTTGATTTAGTTTGAATGAATAGTGTTTTGTGTTTTTGTTTTGTCCCCCCCCCCTCCCCACCTCCCCCCTGTGATATTGTGTGTGGTTGGTTCTGTGTCGGTGGTGCTTTGCGCCTACGTGTAATGAATGAATGAATGAATGAGTTAGTTGTTCGTTGTGCATGTGGTTTGTGATTGTGTTTGTTTTGTAGTTTTGAATGTGTTTGAGTGTGGATGTGTGAGTGAGTGAGTGAGTGAGTGAATGTGTTGTTATGAATGATTGAGCGTGTGAATGTGTGTTTGAGTGCGAATGTGTGACTGACTGACTGAGTGTGTGAATGAATGCTTGTGTGTGTGTGTGAATGACTGAGCTTGTGAGAATGTGTGATTGAGCGTGGATATGTGATTGTGTGAGTGTGTGTGTGAATGAGTGAGTGTATGTGTGTGTGAATGAGTGAGTGTATGTGTGTGTGAATGAGTGAGTGTATGTGTGTGTGAATGAGTGAGTGTATGTGTGTGTGTGAATGAGTGATTGACTGACTGCCGGACTGACTGAGCGTGTGGATGTGCTTGCATGAATGGTAGAGTATGCGACTGTGTGAATGTGTGACTCAAGCACACTCAATCCCACATTCACACGCTATGTGTTTTGTTTTTGTTTTTTATGAATGGCTGAGTGTGTGTGTGTGTTTGAGTATGATTGATTGATTCAGTGTCAATGTACTTGTATGTATGAATGAGTATGTGAATGCGTGATTGAGTGTGTGAATGTGTTATTATTGAGTTTGAATGTGCTTGTAGGAATGATTGACTCTGTGAATGTGTGATTGAGCGTGTGTTTGAGTGTAGGATTGTGTATATATAATAAGTGCAGGCCACGCATACATATATGGTTGGTTGTTTGTGGGAAAGGGTCAAGGTCCAAGTGGTTTTTTTTTTTTTTTTTTTTTTTTTTTTTGTGTGTGTGTGTGTGTGTGTGTGTGTGTGTGTGTGTGTGTGTGTGTGTGTGTGTGTGTGTGTGTGTGTGTGTGTGTGTGTTCCCGTCGCTCGCGCACGCTGCGTGAGAAGAAAGAATGAATTAATGAAGGAGTACTTGCTTGCTTGCTTGCTTGCTTGCTGGCTTGTAAGAGTCTGTGTTACAATCAACTTGGTGTTGTGTGAATTTCTTGTTTGTTCATGTCCACAAGGTTGTTTACGATCTTGTGCATGATTGTAAGTTTGTGTGGTTGTCGGTCTGTCTTCGTGCCTCGAATAGGTCCATTCATTCATGTCATCATTTACAACACCAATAATAACATACACAATAACAAGCTTAATAATAATAGTATTGATAACAATACCAGTAGAGATGCAAGAAAAATCAATATTTGTAATCGCAATACTGGGGACTCATGTTGATTTATTAATAGTAGTAGTAGTAGTAGTAGTAGTTGTTGTACAAGTAGTTGTAGTAGTACAAGTAGTAGTAGTAGTAGTAGTACAAGTAGTAGTAGTAGTAGTGCAAGAAGTAGTAGTAGTGCAAGAAGTACTGGTAGTGCAAGTAGTAGTAGTACATGTAGTAGATAAAACAAGATAGATGGATGGGTATCAAATTGTATCCTCTTTATGAGTATTTGTAGGACCTAAAATAGGTCCAAGGTTTTTGGTTTGGTGGGGGTTGTTGGTTTTGATGGTAGATGTTGTCGGTCAAGACACTTAACCTCCGAAACCGTACAGGGTACGTCCCTGGCGCTTGAGAGCGTAGACGACGTCCATGGCGGTGACGGTCTTCCTCTTGGCGTGCTCGGTGTAGGTGACGGCGTCACGGATCACGTTCTCGAGGAACACCTTGAGGACACCACGGGTTTCTTCGTAGATGAGACCAGAGATACGCTTGACACCTCCACGGCGAGCAAGACGACGGATGGCAGGCTTGGTGATACCCTGGATGTTATCACGCAACACCTTGCGATGACGCTTGGCGCCACCCTTTCCGAGCCCCTTTCCGCCCTTGCCTCGTCCGGTCATGATGATAGTGGTATTCTTGCTGGGAGTTAGCGAGATGAAATTTCGGCAAAAGCAAAAGTTAAAAGAAAAGACCCGTTACCGGGGGGGAAAGAAGACGGGAGAGGGGAAGGATAAAGGGGGGGATCGAAAAGATGATTTAGTAAGAGAAAAAAGAGTCGGGGCTTAACCCAACATGCGGGGTAAAAGTTGGGGGGCATAGCTGACCGGGAGGCAGAAAGGAGGATAAAGGCTGGAGAGGGAGGCCCCGCGCCATCTGTGCGCGCGTGGTCCTGGCATGGCGGGATTCGCCTGACATGAGCGAACTCATGGGTCGGCGAGTCCACATGCCCGGGCTGCGGCGCGCACTCGGCTAACGGGAGGTTGGGAGCGGAGAGGGCGGCCTGCCAGGCGCCATCGGGGCCCCACCGTGCACGGACTTCTCGCCCATGGCAACGGTGGCGCCCTCGGCTAACCGGGAGACTGCGAGGGTGAAATACGAGTGAGATCGCTAATCAGAGGCTATCTCCCACGCCCGCGTCGAGCAGAGATTTCTCCCTGTCGGCGGCAGGACTTCCAGGGAGACGTGCTCTGGCGATCTCACCACGCCTGGATTAGCAACACTGGCCATGACATCTCCTCCCCCACTCGCGCGTTGCCACTCCTTACGGCAAAGGAGCCACGGTCATGGCAGGGTGCAGGCGGCAGATGTCACGTGTCGGAAATCCGAAACCAGTGAGATTGAGGTAAGGATTAGGATGAGGGACGCTTACGCTATGGAAGGATGATGAGATGGGGCGTGGGCGAGGTTGAGGTTACGCACGGAAGAGAGAGAGAGGGGGGGGGGGGGGGGAAGGGAGTTAAAAACGGGATAGGGCTCTCTTAAAAGGGGTTATTTTAATTAGGAGATTAAAATGGAGTTTTGTAGAAAACATCCACCATAAAACGTACTTATAAACTAGGGGAATTAAAACATGAATGGTAAAAAAAACTAAAAAACGTAAAAAACTTAATAAAATGTAACACAGTAACGCAAGTAAAATTGAAAGCTTAAAATAGGATAGGCAGCAAATTTACGCTGCTCGACATCCGCGCTCGCGAGACCCGGCAACAATCGCGCCGGAGCGTGATTGGCCGAGCCGTGGGGAGCGCGGGTGCCGAGTTTATAGTAAAAAGCGCCGAAGCTAACTAATATTAAGTTTTAAATAAAAGTATTAAAATTTAAGAACAAGGGAAGGAGGAGGGGTGAAAGACGTGAAGGAAGTATGAGAAGCACACAAGGAAAAGATGATGCTGCCAAGCCAGGAACTGGCCCCTGTTCATCGCCTCGGTCTGGCGAGAAGACATCGCGGCCAGGGCCGCCCTTCTTCTCCTGAAGAAGGCATGGTCTACCCAGACGGGCAACCAAAACGCGAGGTTTGTAGTTGTTGTTTACATAGCCTCCTGCGCCAGGGAGAGGCACAGAAGCATTTCTCGTGATCGTGAGGTGATCGTGGGGACGACACAACTCGTTCCCAGCCCTTAGTACAGATCCATGTGGGTGCTTTATTCTGATTGATCTGTAGCTTGTGTGCATTTGTATGTAATGTGGGTCTGAGTGCGTGTGTGTGTGAGAGGAGGGTGTGTAAGGGCTTTGAACAGGTGCAGTTTGGCGTGGGAGGCAGCTCATCTAATTGTCAGCACGCCATTTAAAGTAGGTCAAGCTGACGCTGACCCACTTTTCGTGGCGTTTGCTGCTCCCGGAACCGAGGCCGCGGACGAGTCCGAGCCCCGTCCCCCTCGAGGTCCGGGAGGGACTCCTGAGAGAGGGAGACGTGGAATTCTCGGGAATCGGCGGACCAATTCCCGATGTTTCCTAGTCCCCCGAGGTTCCCCCCAACGGGGAGAACAGCTAGCGAGGTAGCCCCCGCTTCGACCTCAGGGAGGTCGATTTGGAGGCTATCCTCGCTATCGGAGTCCCCCAGAATGGTGTTGTCATGGTGACCACGAGGGGGTGCGGTGGTCGCCGGGGGCAGTGGGTCTTTCTTGTCTTTCTTCTTGTGCGTGTTTAGTGGTGATGGTAGTTTGCGTTTGTGTTCGTTTGTGTTTTTTGTAGTATTTGGTTGTGAGCTTAGTTTTGGTTGGCGTTGTGGTTGTGGTTGTGGGAGTAGGTGTGTGCGGGAGGTAGAGGGCTGTGGTTGTGTGGTGGTCGCCGGTCTATCCTCGGTGTTTGTATTTGTTTGTGTGTGATATTCAGCTATGTATAGGTCTTCATCTTCAAAGATTTCCCTGGGAATCACAATGTTAGGGAGGTTGTTTCTTTGTAGGAGTACAGGGACAATGTCTGCGAATCTTTGTGCTTTGTATTTGGCAGCTATCAAAGCTACGTGTAGTATAGTTTGTATTTTAGTGTTAATGTCAGGTGTGAGAGTGTTGGTTTGGGGGAACTGAGGTGGGGGAGGCATTGTGGTTCTCGGGGGAATCGTGGGAGGTCTTGTGGTGATGGGTGTAGATGTCTGTAGGGGTTGTTGAACTGTTGAGGCGTATGTTGGGTTGGTGTTTTGTTTAAGTGCTTGTCTTTTCGTCTTCAGTATCTCTTTCCGTGTAGGGCAAGACCCGCTGACGGCGGCGTGCTGCCCCTCACAGTTGCAACATTTGGTGGGCTTGTTGCAAGTGGCGAAGAAGTGCCCAACTTCGCCACAACGACTGCACCTTTGTTCGTGTGTACATGTGTGTTTTTTGTGATTGTATCTGTAGCACTTCAGGCATTGATCAATCTGAATGAAGCACTCAGGTTCTATGTTATAGGTGGGGACGGATGTGTTAAACATCACGATCCCACGAGAAATTAGTTTCTGTGCCTCTTCAGGCGATGAGCATCGGATCTTGACGATCCGAGATTCAGGAGGTTTGTAAATGTCAACTACAGTGACATCGTTTTTGGCTGTAATTTCCGCCTGAATGGCCTCACACGATCGTGGCGGGATTGTTTTGTCGATCTTTTTTGCCACGACCGTGCATTTTGCCTTGGTTTCAGGGGAAGGAGTGGGTTTAAAGCCCTTAGCAACGAGTTTTCTTTGGCCAGATGAGGAGAGGAAGGGGGTCATTTGTTCTGGTTTGGCTACAACAACTTTAAAACCGTTGTGAACTTTAAAGCAGTGCGTGACGGCAACCTCTGTGATTTCAAAGATTTTCTGGAGAGCCACCTCACAGGAGATGGGCTCCCCAGAGTATGTTAATTTGATCATGTGACCCATGATCGCATAGCGTAAGGGTGATGGTGATGGGAAATTGGGGGAAGGCTAGCAAAGCTAATATGACAGGAACGTGGAACGGCGGAAAGTGGTTTCAAAAAAGGGAGGCACACTGAGCAATTAACAGTCTTTGTGTGTTAGGGCCGGTCGGGGTTGAACCCTGCCGAACGGGCGTGAACCCTTATATGTTCGGCCGGCACCTCGCAGTAAAACTGTCAATTGCCACAGTGCTTCGTGTTTTAATTGTAAGCACTCTGACCTACAATTAAAACACTAGCTCCAACGTGAGGTAAGCGTGATAACACCCAAAGTTATACACACAAGGCCAAGGTCGTCTTTGCGTGGGGTGTCAAATGATCTCTCTAAGAGGAAACCCACACAAAAACCTTGGGACCTAGTGGTCCTGAGAGCCCTGCAGAACACGAAACACCCCACCGATATACGCACACACAAATACAAACAAACCCCCCCTTATCTGTGACCATGGGCCAAGGGCTTTGTAAATTTTTATGTTGTTAAAGGCTTAAAAAAAACACAAAAAAAATAAAAAAAACAATTAAATCAGAAAATTACCCTCAGAATTTCCCCCAAAAGGGTTTAAATTTCCCTGTCACACAGCGACTAAAA
>NW_025918699.1:0-9674 GCF_019202785.1 Penaeus chinensis
CAACACATATATATATATATATATATATCTTCTATATCTATCTATATATATGTGTGTGTGTGTATTATTTATGTATATAAATATATACATGTGAGTATATATCTTGGTATTATACATATACATACATATTTATATATATATATATATATATATAGATATAGATATATATATGTCATATATGTATACATATATGTATATATATACATATATATACATATATATATATATATATATATATATGTTACACATATAAATATATCTATATATACATATATTGCATATATATATATTATTTTTATATATTATATATTATATTTTTATATATATTATATATATTTTTTTTTTTTTTTTTTTTTTTTTTTATATATGCATATATGTTGCAGTGAGCAGAACTTCACTGCACAGGAAATAGAAACAACGGATCATAACTTTCCAACTGCAATGTCCAATATGAGTAGAGCAAAAATATGAACATATATGAAGTCTTCTGAATAAATATCTCAGTCGAAAAAAAAAAGAATATATGTCAGCATTTGCAACACCAAATACTACCTCGTGCATGTCTGTATAACTTTGTATAGGGCTTTCTCCTCTTTCCCTCTCTTTTTCTCTCTCCTCTCTCTAGTCTCTCCCTCTTTCTTCCTCCCACTCTTTCTACCTTTCCTCATCTCTCTCTCTATCCCTACCTCCCACTCCTCCCTGCCTCTCCCCCCTCTGGTCTCCGGGAACACACGCTACAAGCTTTACGCAAGCGCGTTGCTCTTGTCATTTATATTTAACTGGAGGAAATTATGGAAGAGAAGAGAAGAGAAAAAAAATAGTATTTCATTGTGACATTATTATGAAAGTTGTAATATCTTCGGGGAGGAGATTAATGTCTTTGGTTAGAAGGATATTGTAACAGCGGTATGTCGTGCTCCTTTGATTTAAATATATATATTTTTATATATATATATATATATATTTTTTTTTTTTTTTTTTTTTTTTTTCCTGTTTATTTTAATCTATTGATTTATTTTTCATTTTTATTTTTTATCATTTCTTATTATCTTTTTATCTAGTTTATATTTTGTTTTTACATAAAATTATGGAAAAGAAATAAGAAGATCGTTTGATTTTCACCACTGTCATAACCACACATGTGATCCATAATTTGAGGATAATCCATGTATCATTCCGAGTATATCATTCTCTTTCTCTCGAACTTTGTAAATTGATTGTGGTTCTAGTTTCTTTCATGTCTTATATATATGATGTTAGTGTTTCCGTTCCGATAAGTAAAGAAATACAAAGAAATAGGACAATTAGTTAGATGGATGAATATTTATATTTAGCATAGATAGATAGTTGGATAGGGGGATTGATAGATAGACAAAATGGATAGATAGATATTTTGATTAGATTTATAGACAAAAAAGATTAGAATTTGATTAGATAAATAGGGACATGTAGGTGATATAGAGTTATATAGATGATAGAAAGTTGACAGATAGATAGAAAAAAAATTTGATGTGAATAAATTAATGATTAATTATCAAATAAATAAAGAAGCAGTAACCGAATATAAACAAGACTGCAAACTAAAAAACAAACAAAAAACAACAAAAACAGATAAATGATGAAGAGTGAAACTTAAAAAAAAAAAATATATATTGTCTTTGGAACGAGTTTATGACAAAATCAGCTAAATATCACCCGGGATTTAATCGAATTAACACAGTAATTAATAAGTACGCTGTACCATACCTCTTTGAGTATAATTAATGTTCAGGGTTTAAATATTAAGATGATAAGATGGTATTAGCAAAAATAAAAAAAAAAAAAATACATTAAGCTAAATGGATTATTATAGTGTAACTAGGATTAAAAAAGATGAATCTAGGTTATGTTCTCGGATTAAGGATTTGGATATGAATAGGTGTCGAAACTTTAAAATGATCAGATGGGATGAGTGAACAGAGAAATGAGATGAAATGAATCTCAGCTTCCGTCCCATGCACTCATGAGTTAATATTGAAGACAAATCAAGGATAAATGAGTCGTTCCAGTGATCGCCGAGCTTTCGTTTCTGCTTACGTTGTGCCGGAGGGAACAGCGGTAGGTTTATGTACCACACACACACACTATATCTATGATCTATATGTATTATCTATCTATCTATATATATATATACATATATATGTGTGTGTGTGTGTGCGTGTGTGTGTAACACACACACACACGCGCACACCACACACACACACAACACCACACACACACACGCACACCACACACACACTCACACACACACATATATATATATATATATATTATATTTATATACCACACACATAATCTATGTATACAACACACACACACTCACAACACTCTCACACACACACACACACACACACACACACACACACACAACAGACCACACACCAACACACACACACAACACAACACATAATATATATATATATATATATGGGAGTAGAGAGGTGATATTGTAAATTATTAGGAAGATTATACGAAGATGGACAGCAACCATCAAGCTCCACACAGAACCGATAAATTCCAATTAAGGGGGGGGAAAAAATAAAAAAAAATAGGGGGGTGTTAGACAGGGTGTTCCATCTCACCAAACTGTTTACAGCTTGCTGAGGGAAATTTTCAAGAAGCTAGAATGGGACCAGGGAGGGTATCAAAATCGAGGACGAATACCTGAACAATTTAATTTGCAGATGATATTGTTCTCTTCAGTGAATCTGCAAATGAAATGCAGCAACTAATAATTATCTGAATAGAGAAAGCCTGAATGCGTCGGACTTAGGATGAACAGAAAAAGACTAAGTTCATGTTCAACAGTAGAGTTAAATTCGAACAGATAAAATGTTCCAGGTGAGCGATATAGAGGTGGAGACAAGTATAATATACCTAGGTCTCAACTCGTACAGACAAACACATTAGCGAAGAGGGGAAATTAGCGACGCAGCAGTCTACGGAGGGGAGCGCCTTCGGCAAAACAGTTAGCATACTATGAGGCTCCTTGAATATTATGTTTATAGAAGAAAAGTCTTTAACCAATGCATCCTCCCAGTTATGGACCTATGGATCAGAAACAAGGACTACAACCAAAATTACTGGGAGAGGGGTAACTATTAAGTGCCCAGAGGGGATGGAGAGGTTATGCTTGGGAATTTGTTTAAAGAGATCGGATGAGGGCGACGTGGATCAGGAACAAGACAAAAGTAGAAGATATACTTGGGAGAATCAAAAAGACAAAATGGCAATGGGTAGGACATATATGTCGGGACAGGGACAACAGATGGACAATGAAGTAACCAGACTGGATTGTAGATAAATAAAGAGGCACAAGGGCCCCGACCTATGGACGAGATGCGCGACGAAATAACGATATTTGGGGGCAAGTCTGGATGCAAAAAACAAAAAGACAGACTAAGATGGAAAGATTGGGAGAGGCCTACCGTCCTGCAGTGGATTGACAGGCTGATGATGAGGATGTATATACTATATATATATATATATTTGATATGATATATGTATATATATATAGCTTACTTTAATGGACTACCGCGTGCATTTTCAGTATATATATATATATATATATATAATCTATATATATATATATATATATATATATATCTACACACATCACACTACACACACACACAACATATTATATATATATTATATTTATACTATTTTAATACATATCATCTACCTTCTTTATACATTTATATTTTGATACATATACCTTATCTTATATATATATTTATTTATATATAATATATATATATTATATATATATATATTATATATACGTATAATATGCCCGAGAACAAGAAGGAAAACCTGTCCTAAATTCAAAGTTTGGAGAAACACGCCTTTGAAAAGTTAATTGAAATTCAGCAAATAATGATTTACGAAATATATTTTTTTCTATGATTAATCAGTCTGTTTTGCATTAACCTAATCCTTTCAAAGACATTTTTTTTACATAGAGAAATGATGGAATATCTTTCATAACGAAAATCATATCAAATATATTTTACGTAGTGCTTTCAAACAAACATGTGCAAAAATGTTTGCTGATTAAATTATATATTAACACATATCCTAGGTGATTTCTATTTTTTTTTTCTAGCACTTTATGACTAGAAGATAGAAATAAATGACATTCCTCGACAATAATTCTCTAATCCATTACTTCATTTTTTCTTTCTATAACTGAAAAATTTATATTCTATTAGTATCCTATATATATGAATTTTGTGAGTATATAGTATATTACGTTAAGGCAAATATAGTGAAGAGTAATGCGGCCAAACATGAAGCTTTTATTGTTTTGTACTCAAATTGCAGCCAATTGTTCGCAATCGTCGCGATCATTGATTTTCGTGGATTGAATTCGAAGTAGGGCTTGGCCGTTCCCAAGGCCACTGATGATAGATATATTTATATTTATATATTTTTCTATATATATATACATATTATATATATGTATATACATACATATATTACATAATTATATTTACATGTTTATATAAATATAAGTATTGTACTTATATGATATATGATACATATATATATATATAATGTATATATCATAATTATATTATATTTTTATATATATATATATATTTATTATATGATATATATAGATATATTATATAACAATCCTCCCTGACCTGGCCTCGAACCTAGGTCACTACGGGTATGGACGAGAGAGACAGTACTAAAACCACTATTGCAACAGACCACTAATAGGAGTGTGGTGCGACTAGGATCTAACTAGTTTCCCCATAGACATTACCTATCTACTCATACTCAGTAATTGATAGCGAGGTTTTTACACACCACTCCGGTGGGCACTCGGTTGGAAATTGATTTAGAATTCGAAACCGAGTTCAGATACGAGGTTATATATGAAAGATGGGTCGGTGTGACACACACGGCATTACACACACCAACACACACACACACACACACACACACACACACACACACACCCACAACACACACACACACACAACACACATTTATATATATATTATTTATTAAAATATATGTATATATATTGATTATTATGTATATATATCTATATATATTTTTATATATTTATATATTACACATGCACAACACACACACACACACACACACACACAAAAATATATATATTTACATATATATATTATCTATATATTTATAATACATATATACATATATATATATGTATATGTATATATATATATATTATATTTATATTATATATATATTTGTGTGTGTGGTTTGTTGTGTGTATGTGTGTGTGCGATTGTGTGTGTGTGTGTGTGTGTGTCGTGTGTGTGTGTGTTGTATGCAGGTGTTGGGTGTGTGTATGTATACATCGCTAAAAAAGGTATCTTGTCTGGGAGTAGAATGATGAATCCGGAACGATCTCTAACAGTGATTCGGAATGTTGGCACTTGTTGTTTTCATATATATATAGTATATATTTTAATATATATATATATATATATAATATATATAATATATATATTATATTTGTGTGATGTGTGTGTGTGTGTGTGTAGTGTATTTATACATATATAATATATCATATTATATTCATATTTTATACATTATATACATATATATACATATAGTATACATTATTTACAGAGAGAGAGAGAGAGTGTGATGAGAGAGAGAGAGAGGAGAGAGAGAGGAGAGAGAGATAGATGAGAGAGAGAAGGATGAGGAGACGAGAGAGAGAGAGAGGCATGAAGTAGAGAGAGAGAGATAGATAGATAGAAAGAGAGAGAGAGAAGGGTAAATCCAATTTATTTATATATATGTATATTATATTTATCATATATTTACACATATATATACATATCCTTTTATATTAATATATATGTATCATATTATGACATATCTATCTATATATCTATCTATCTTATATATATTTATATAAAAAGTAGAAGAGAAAGAGAGAGAGGAGAGAGAGAGAGAGGAGAGATGCACACACACATCTCAGTATACACGTTACTAAATTTAGTTACTGAATAACACAAACACTCAACACACACACACAACATATATATATATATGCGTGTGTGTGTGTGTGTGTTGTGTGTGTGTGTGTGTGTGTTTTGTGTGTGAGTGTGTGTGTGAGTGTGTGTGTGTGTTTTGAGTACTAATTTTGGTAACGTTGTTATAATGAGATTGTATTACGGCATTATTACGAACAGGTAACGCTAGTTATCAGCGACCAGTATGTTGGCTCAGCTCTGTATGTACAGGTAAGAAGTATATACAAATATAGATATGCTATAACTGTATTTATATATATTTATATTTATTTATATATATATATAACATGTACATGAAGATAAATGATAGAGAGATAGACAGTAAGTATAAGTAATCTTCGTATGTTGAAAGATACGACCCACGTTTTTTTATTGACTGTCTTGTATAGCACTTATTTTTAGGTGTAAATATTTGAGAATTTTTTCAATTTTGTTTTTGTTTTGTTATATTTGTTTCTTTAAAATTCCCAATAAATTTTTAAATTTTTTTTTTTTCCCAAAATTTCCCGATATTTTTTTTTTCATTGCATTTGTTTCTTTCAATTTTGAACCATTTAGTTTGACATAAAAAAGTGGCGAGAAATAAAGTGAAATTAAAAGCGTTGATTTTGGTTTTTTCCCCAAATAACTTTTCCCCAATTTTTTTCCCAGTAAATATCTCGTAAAAAAAAAAAAAAATTTTTGTTACGGGTTTTGGGTTTTTTTTAATTTAAAATAAATTTGTTGCTTTTTTTCATGCTATTTTTTTTCATAGATTTTTGATCCCATTTTTTTTCTTTCCTTTGGGGTAATTGGGAAGTCGGTGCTTGTAGCGCTTTTTTTTTTAAAAAAGCCCTTTTTTTTCCCTTCTTTTAATTTTTATATTTTAAAAACTATCGTCAATCTGTGTAACCACCTCACAAAAACACACACACACAATATAATGTGGGGTTTTGCGGTGTTTATGTTTGTATTATGTATGTATGTTTTTTTTTTTTCCCCACACACAAAAGACAAAACACAAAACACAAAACACACACCCCCAAACCCCCAAACACACACACACACACACACACGACACGCACACAGCACACCACAACACCACACACACCATATTATAAAATATCTAAATATATATTAATATATAAATATATATATTTTTAATATACACTTACATATATGAAAGATGTTGTACACACACAGATTTTATTATATATATATATTATAATAATTTTTATTATAAAAATTCCCTTTCTCTTTCCCCTTTCTCCTCTTTTCTCCCTCCCTCCCTTCTTGCCTGACACAGAAAAAATAAAGGCGGGAAGGATTTTTTTGCACACAGCTTTTATTGCAGCTTCGGACAGGAGTTTTAGGGGGAAAGAAACTTGGCTGAATATCCGGATAGGGTGCAAGAGGAAGGGAAACGAAGGGCAAAAAAACAAGGGTTAAAACCCGAGGCCACTATAAAAACCCCAGTAGTGAAAATGGGGGCATAATTGTCCCAATTTTAGGTCACCAAGCAACCCTAAGATGAGGACTGGGGTTATTAATTTGTCAATTGTGGTTACGGGATGAAACCAGAGAGTTAAAAAATATTTACTGTGTCGTGTGTTTTTTTAAAAGAAAAAAATACGGAAGTCCCCAAAGAATTTAAAGAAATTTGGGGAAAGATTGAGGTTTACCAAACAAGGTACGAGTTGGTACTAATGGCAAACAACTGAGGTCACAAAAAACTAGAAATGAAAAATTTTTAAAACACCAAAGTGCAAACTGTCCCCCAAAAAGTAAAAATTTAGACCCCTAAATATTTTAAAATGAAATCACCACAGAACTTAAAATACCAAAAAATTATTTACAAATATCTGAAATAAACAAAAATTTCCCTTTTTCAAAATATACCAATTTTGCGAAAACGTGGGCCAACCAAAAACACACACACAAAAAAAAAAAAAAAAAAAAAAAAAAAGAAGCCCCCCACACATAAACTTAAAAGAAATTTCGCAAAAGGGGGGAAACGTGCGAAAAAATAAAATTTGAGCAGACGAATCTCACCTTTAAAAAAATTCCAAAAAAGATTTTCCCGATGCGGAATTTAGGTCGAAGCTTTAATTTTGACACTTTTTATTTTTTTTTTTTACGAGAGATAAGATCGAATTCACCATTTGAAATTTTTAATTTAAATAACAGGAAAAAAATTTTTTTTTTTTTTTAAAAAATCTCTTGGATATTTTTTCGAGTGATATGAGTATTTCCCCACGAAGAAGATGGAGTAGAAATTTGATGTTGAGTTGATTATTCTCTTCTGGCAGTGTACACACCCACCCGACACACACCAACACACACCACACACACACACAAACACACACAAACACACACAACACAACACACAACTCACGACCCACAAACACACACTACACACACACACACACACCCACTCATATATATATATTCTATATATATATATAGTATATATATATTGCTGTGTTGGAGTGTGTGTGTGTGTGTTCATGTGTGTGTGCATATGTGAGTGTGTGTAGGTACATATATATATGTATGTTTATATAAAGTACTTACATATATATATATATATATATATATATATAAGTATTATATATATATATATTATATATAAATATATTTACACACACACACATACATATGTTACAGACACACACACACACACACACATCCACACACACACACACACACAACACACACACACACACACCACACACACACAGAAGACACAGACACACACACACAACACACACACACACACACACACACACACACACACACACCACACACACACACACATAAATATATAATAAATTAAATATATATATATATATACTATATTATATACATATATATATATATATATACATACCTACCGCACCCACCACACACACACTACACACAATACACACACACCCCCAACCCACACACACACACAACACACACACACACACATATATAAAGTATCTATCATATATATATATATATATATATATATAAAAATATATATACACACACTCACACACACACACACATGGCTGGCAAACATAAATACACATAATGCACTAAAGTATCTTTTTCTGTTCGAATTTTTCTGTTATCTTAGGAATATATATACTGCTACATACTGCAGCATCAATAATAATCCAGTTTGTATAACCAGAACCTACTTATCATCAATTAACTGGGTACAAACCCTCCCCCCTTGGATAAGCGTTGGTTGGAGCTGGATAAAATTTTTCAGTGTTTGTTCAGCTTCTCCAGGCCATCTGCTTTTCTGGTTCGATAGCCGTTCTCGATAACTGGAAGGATAACGTGGACCAACTTTGCCTATATGCTTTCTTGCTTCTCTCGAGTTGTGGTTTCTACAGACTGTTTGTCTTGTTTGTCCTTTGTCTGTCGGTCTGTTTGTCCTGTTTTTGTCTGACTTGCTCTGTCTTTTTCTCTCTCTGCTTCTGTCTCTCTCTCCTCTCATCTTTTCTTCTGTCTCTCTCTCTCCTCGTCTCTACACTTGCCTCCTCTCTCTCTCTTTCACTCTCTCATCTTCCGTGTCTCCCTCCTCTCTCGCTCTCTCTCTTTCCTCTCTCTCTCTCTTCCGCT
>NW_025918700.1:0-5000 GCF_019202785.1 Penaeus chinensis
ATTTGTATGTGTCTGGTTGAGTTCGGGCTCGACCGAGAATATGAATAAAATTATTCAGGAAAAAATCGTCTGCAGTGAACAGATGTAAGGTTCCAGGCCTACGTCACGCTGCCACCACCCGATTAGTAGGTTCGGGAACCGTGCGTGTTGTGTATGGGGGTGTGAATGTTGTATGAGAAGGGGTGGAAGGAAAATACAGAATGTGTGCTGAATGTTGGATGTGTAAGTGTGTAAATGTGAAAAGGGAGATAGCGTAGGCTGAGCGTCTGCGTGGACGTGTATGGAAGAAAAATGCAAGATCATAAAATTCTTCCTCTTCCTTTCGGGCTGAGCATCCACCTGCTGGCAGTGGGAACCCAGGTGTAGCAAAGTTATAATCTATTCTAGGATATCAGCTTAATATACTCTGATTTGTCTAGCCTTTTTACAGCCTTTCAGGGTTGCGAGATAGAGTAACCAGCAATGTGCTGTTTAGGAGACCCAAGTCCAAGAACGTTAAGCATTCAGCTTTAGTCAAAACCGGAACTTAACACAGATGTCATTTGTTTTCCTGACTGGGACTGAGTAAAAGTTCTATGACGGTATGATATTTATTTGACAGGTTACACTCTTTAAGGAGGTCTACAAATAATTCAGTCATGAGAAATTTTGATAGTTGCGTACATCACCAATTTAATCACAGCGGGGGTGATATACGTGGAAATCAACACCAGATGTTTAAAAAAAATAACTCACGAACATTTACCCCTAAGTTGGCGTCCCAACTCGTAAGTATTTTTAATCAAAGTATTAGCACACCAAAAAAAATACACTAACCCTAATCTAAACAAGTTAATCTCCAACCCAGAATGGAGATTAACATAAAAAGAATAGTGCTGAGGAACTCTGAATAAAAACACTTGTGTAACGAAAGGAAAACGTGGTGTAAGAAACAATTTAGCGTCGGAAGCCAAATCAAAAAATAAAACACCACAAGAGCATAGATCACGAAGACTGCCTGAACACCCACAAGGTCAGGCAGGAATCGACCAAGGCAAAGTAAAACAAATAAACAAAAGAACGACAAAGACAAGCTAAAACGGCCTTTAAAATACGGGCAAGAATGTGGAAGATCTTTCTCCCAGGAGGTACGGATCCTCAAGCTGGGGAAAAGGAAAAAGAAAAACAACCAATCGTAAAAACAACAACAAAAACTAAGTAATAACTTAGCTTAAAAATAGGAAATGGCACACTGGAGGTACGGATCCTCAAGCAGTGTTCCTTCTAAGTGAGTGGTCCTTTTTATGCTCTGACCCTTTGTGAAATCAAAGTGCTGCTTTGGATTTTCGTGGAAGAGAGTGCACGCTGCAAATAGTAGTGCAGTATGACACACGCTAAAGTCCAACAGAGACCAGGTGTCTTCTACACACAACCATACGAATACTTAGCTTGCAAAACAAATCACGGATTCGTTAACTCTGGCGTGAAGCGAGGCAAATCCACAGCAAGGTAAATCCAAGACGAAGTAAATCCAAAGCGAGCACAATACCGGGAGCGGAACCACTGTTCAGCATAGAAGTCAGGACCGAACTCCCTTCCCCATCAGCATGGCGCGAAAAAGAAAAAGATAGGCAAAGCTTTGGTAGACCAACCCGATAGTTCGGTAGTCCAAACAACCCAAAGGACCCGAACTACCATGAAAAGAGAGAGGGGGAGAAAAACAAACAGCCAAAATACGTAACAACCATTACTCTCTTCAGGGGTTATATTGACACTTTGGAAGCGTCGCCAGAGATAGAATATTCAAAAAAAATAATAATAAAGGAAAGAATACATAGGAAAACTAGCAATGTACAATTTGCGTGGAAATTGTGCATTTCGGGCTGTAACTCTCTACGGTATTAGACTTAGAAAATAAATAAATCTCTATTTTTTTTCTCGGAGACTTCAACGCCATCCAAGTAACGAGACTTGGTTGAAAATGCGTTCTTTGGTTATTTTTATAACCATGTTCACATTAGTTTTTAACACTGTCTTTGGCGGCACGTATGGCTTTGGTCACGGCTTATGAAGTCGCACTAGAGTCACGTGGGCGAGGCGCAAATGGCGGGTGAAGCACCAGCCTCGTGCGGACGCACAGCGAGTGCGCCCGCATCGTCGGTGGAAGCGGAGCCCGGGACGTTTCATCCCAGTCAATGGCAGCATCGTAGAGTTCCCCACGTCCTTTGTTTCGTGGTCGAGGAGGCAGGCATGTGGCCTCAACCACTCGGCGCCCGAGGACGATGTCAGTCCAGGCGAGATCGACCTTAGAGTCGGCGAGTGCGCAGCCGTACACTACAATAATAATAACAATAATAATAATGATGATGATATTAATAATAATAATAGTAATGATAATAATAATAATGAAAATAATAATAATGATAATAATAATGTTAATAATAGTGATAATAATAATAATAATAATGATAATGATAATAATAACAATAATGATAATAACAATAATAATAACAAAAATAATAATGATAATAATAATTATAATAATAAATGTAATAATGATAATAGTGATAATAATAATGAAAATAATGATGATGATGATAATAATAATAATAAAAATAATGATAATGATAATGATAATGATAATGATAATGATAATGATAATGATAATGATAATAATAATAATCATAATCATAATCATAATAATAATAACAATAACAGTAATATTAATAATATTAATAATAAAAGTAATAATAATCATAAACATAAAAATATTTACAATATTAATAAAACTGATAATGTCCATAATAAAAAGAACATTATAACAATAACAATAATAATAATAATCATAATCATAATCATAATAATAACAATAATAATAATAATAATAATAATAATAATAATAATAATAACTGATAATGATCATAATAATAATAATAACATTATTACAATAACAATAATAATATTAATAATCATAATCATGATAATAATAATAACAATAATAATAACAATAATAATAATAATAATAATAATAAATAATAATAACAACAATAATAATACTAACAATAATAATAGCAATAATAATAATGACAATAATATAAATCATAATAATAATGGTAAGGATAATGATAATGATTATAATAATAATAATAATAATAATAATAACAATAATAATAATTATCATTATCATTATTATAATAATAAAACACTACTCAAAACAATTATACTAATAATAATATTAATAACAATAATAATGATGATGATAATAATCATAATAATAGTAATAATAATAATAATCATAATAACAATAATAATAATAATAATAATAATAATAATATTAATAATAATAATAATAATAATAATAATAATGATGATAGTAATAACAGAAATAATAATAATAATAATAATAATAATAACAATAATGTTAATAATAATAAAAATAATAATAATAATAATAACAATAATCATAATAACAATAACTATAATCATAATAATAATAATAATAATAATAATAATAATAATAATAATAATAATAATAATAATAATAATTATTAAAAATAATGATAATAATAATGATGATAATAACATATGACAAATTATGATGATGATGATGATAATAATGATGAAAATGATTATAAATAATAAAAATAATACTAATACTAATAATAATATTAGTAATTACAATTATAATAATAGTAATGATGATGATAATAATAATAATAATAATAATAACAATAATAATAACAACAATATAACAATAACAATAATAATAATAATAATAATAATAATAATAATAATTATAATAATAATAAAAATAATAATGATAATAATAATAATAATAATAATAATAATAATAATAATAATAATGATAACACTAATAGTAATAACAATAGTAGTAATAACAATAATGAAAAAATAATAATAAAGAAAAAAAAAAATAATGATATTAATAATAATGATAACAATAATAGTGATAATAATAATGGTATGGTAATAAAAATAATAGAAATAATAATAATAATAACAAAAATAATAATAATAATAATAATAATAATAATAATAATAATAATAATAATAATAATAATAATAATAATAATAATAATAATAAAAATAAAGATAACAATGATGATAATATATGACAAATTATGATGATAATGATAATGATAACAACAATAATGATAATATTTAATAATAATAATAATAATAAAAATAATTATAATAATAATGATGAGAATAACATATGACAAATTATTATTATGATGATGATGATAATAACAACAATAATGATATTTATTAATAATAATAATATATGACAAATGTACACAGATGGCGCTCCTTAACCCCCAGCATCTGTCTCCACCACAGAATAATTAAAGGAATACCAAGCGCGATTCTCTGTGGGAGAGGTTAACTGGAGCCTCCAACGAGTGTCTGGAACTGACAGAAGTGACTCGTTGCATTTAAACCACGTCATGGACGCTGACCAAGCTTTCGAGTGTGTTGGAGCGATTGTTATATATATCGCCAGTTTGAGGGCGAAGCATAGTGACTCGCAGAGCCTCATTCACACGCCCAGGGAGTTGGGGGAGAGGCAGGCGAGGTCCCGCTCTGACACACCTGACCGAGGTCACACCCGCAACAAAAATAAATATACACATGTGTGTGTTTGTGTGAGTAGATATATATAGATAGATAGACAGATGGTATATATAGAGAGAGAGACAGAGACAGACATTTCCTAATATTCCGCAAACTGCCTCTCCCATAAACCTAAACGTTATGCTTGAGCCGGAGACGGACACGTCCTGTGTCATAATAAGGAATTACATTAGAAAAAAAAAAAAAAAAAAAAACTCGTCCTTAGTCATAATAAGGAATTACATTAGAAAAAAAAAAGCCTTGTCCTGTGTCATAATAAGGAATTACATTAGAAAAAAAAAGAGCCTTGTCCTGTGTCATAATAAGGAATTACATTAGAAAAAAAAAGCCTCATCCTGTGTCATAATAAGGAATTACATTAGAAA
>NW_025918700.1:10000-12500 GCF_019202785.1 Penaeus chinensis
AAAGCCGTGATTTTTCGACTCTCAGGGTGTAAGGGTATCTGAAAAAAAACCTTTTGTTAAGTCGAGTCTGCTAAAGAACTTCGATTCAGTCAGTCTGGAGAAAATAGTTCTTTGATCACAAATTGGTTCAGCATCAATTCAGCATCATATTGATTTTCCGATAGTCTCCACATATGCGCACACTGCCATCCTTTTTCTGTACTACTACTATGGGCCTACAGAAGGGGGACGTAGATTTCTCGATGATTCCCGCACTTTCCATATCCACGACCTCTCGCTTAACAGCATCCACTAACCTCATAGGTATAGGATAATTGTGATATTTAACCATTTCACTGAAATATTTCACTGAAATGTTTCAATAAGCATCTTAACTGTTCTCGTTCCTCTGGTTTTAAGGTGCCACTCACTTTTACATTGTCGATGGTCTCGGTCTGCCGCGACTGTGCGGTGACAGGTCCGTCGTCACACTCACGGTCTGGAATCACGGCGGCGGCGCAGATGTATGCTGCGGCGGAAGTACTGCCGAGATTCGAGGGTATCTGCGAAAAAAGAGCTTTAACATGCACGAGTGTGAGAATGAACTTGCATCCATCACTCGCTCTCGGCTGGATTGGCCCGACGATGCCCACGGCGACTCTCTCGAAAGGTTCGGAGGTCAGCGGCATCGGCTTTTGCAAATGTCACATGAGCGAACTAACCTTGAAATCTCCTGACCCCTGCCAGGCCAAAAGAGCTCTGCCTGAACACGGTCGAGCGTTTTCTTCTGGCCATATGACCTCCGAGAGCGGAGTGATGACCCACACGGGAAACAGCAAGACGATACCTCGCAGGAACGACGAACTGGAGACGCTCCTCCCCATTAAGCGCCAGAACCTTCCGGCAGATCCTCTTGTTCTTCTCGATAAAACAGGCTTCTTCCTCCCGTGACCTGTTTAGAGACCTCTCCGCCATCTTCCTTCTGCTCTTCTGCTCCTGAACAATATCCTGAGATTTTACCCGGTCACTTACCGACGTCAGTGGAGTAAACTCTTCCTTCGTTTTCTTCATGCTTCTCGTAACAGCGACACATCCTGTTTGCGTGGCAGCATCAGCACCGCAGTTATTTCTCACCCCTTTAATGTTTCCGATGACGACGTCGCAAATTGGGTTAACCATCACGGCTGCTGTAATCTTCCCTGTAAAGAACGGACTGTCTGCGTGTATGGTTGCCTCTGGAACATTAACTAGGGAATTCTCTATTCACATCTATTACTCCCATTGTCAAGTCCCTGTTCGGGCGCCACTTTGTCAATCATGTTAACATGTATCCTCCTCCCAGTGTATTGTTGTGGCAGGACATAACTTTGTTTTACAACACACCCCGACGGACCGTTGTCTCTGAGAACACTGACCGGAACACCACCTACTCACCCTGCCTTAGCGAGGAGAGAGCTCTGCTTATCGGGATCCGTGGAGGTAGCAGAGAGTCAAATGCTGTGCACGCGTTTGTTGTCTAGCTTCTGACGTCTCCGGAGGCTGGGGTGCTGGGCTTTCCTCGCTCACACAGGCGGCCGCTCCGTTCTGTCGGTAATCATGAATTTCTTGACTCACCGTTCGCCAAGGATGCTTCCGCTGGTGCTGTGTTGGTACACTCTGCTGTGCTTTCGACTGCAGATGCTGTTTCTTGTGATTTGTGGGATGAACCTTCTGTTGCTGCTGCAAGGGTAGTTCTTGCCTTCCCCTCTGTTGCTGACCCAGTGAAATGGCCGGCTTTTCCCACTGCCTGCGAGTGTGATACCCAAAGGCAGAAAAATGGGCATCCGCCTTATCAGCCATCTGCTCTGCAGTCTTGATCTTGTGGATCTTGAACTGCGCAACAAGATCCTGGGGACACGACTTTTCCTGCTGAAACCGTAACACTAAATCCCTAATACCTTCCTTCGTGTTCGGCGTCCCATCCTTCTCCAGCCACTGGTCAAGGTAGCCTGACAAACGAACCAGGAACTGAGCGGCAGTCTCTGTCTTGCATCATTGCACGACTGAATCGAAGTTTTGCGTCGCCGACCGGCAGCCCGTGCGCCCTCATCAATGCTCACTTCATCGAACGTCTTGCCACTCGCGTCGAGGCGATGGAGGATTTCTGAGGGTTTCCCATCAAGCAGACTTTGGAAAGGAAGCTTCCTCGTGGCTTCGTCGAACTGATATAGATCGGCAAAATCTTCAAACCTGTGAATATATGGTTCGATTGGCTCACCGTCTTTAAATGCCGGTAACCGGATGCGCGGCAAGGTGGATGCCTGGGCAGGGGAGCCTCCACTCGTCCCCGTCTGCACGCGAGCCATTTCCAGCTGATGCCGGCGAATCCTCTCCTCTTCCTCTACCTTCAGCTGCTGCAACCTCAGCTCGTGCTCACGCTGTCTGTCCCGCTCTCCTCGTTCCTCCTCCTCACGCTCACGCTGCCTCGCTCGTGCTCACGCTGTCTGTCCCGCTCTCCTCGTTCCTCCTCCTCACGCTCACG
>NW_025918700.1:15000-16885 GCF_019202785.1 Penaeus chinensis
ATGATAACAATGATGATAACATATGACAACTTATGTTGATGATAATGATAATGATAACAACAATAATGATAATATTTAATAATAATAATAATAATAATAATAATAATAATAATAATAATTATGATAATAATGAGAATGACATATGAGAAATTATGATGATGATAATGATAACAACAATAATGATAATAATAGTAATATATGACAAATGTATACAGATGGCGCACCACAGAATAATTAAAGGAATACCAAGCGCGATTCTTTGTGGGAGAGGTTAACTGGAGCCTCCGACGAGTGTCTGGAACTAACAGAAGTGACTCGTTGCATTTACACCACGTCATGGACGCTGACCAAGCTTTCGAGTGTGTTGGAGCGATTGTTATATATATCGCCAGTTTGAGGGCGAAGCATAGTGACTCGCAGAGCCTCATTCACACGCCCAGGGAGTTGGGGGAGAGGCAGGCGAGGTCACGCTCTAACACCTGGCCGAGGTCACACCCGCAACAAAAATAAATATACACATGTGTGTGTTTGTGTGAGTAGATATATATAGATAGATAGACAGATGGGTGTGTATATATATAGAGAGAGACATATTTCCTAATATTCCGCAAACTGCCTCTCCCATAAACCTAAACGTTATGCTCGAGCCGGAGACGGACACCCGGACCCAGCCCTTGGACATTTCCCCCAAACAGCCTCATCTTCTTCGGATGAACTACCACCGAAATGCACAAGCGGAGAGAAATCGCTGCCACCAGAACATGAATGAGCCGCGAGAGGGTCTTGGGCGGCCAATGAAAGGGGTCTTAGCTTGCTGCTTTATTGTTCAAGATAGATATAAGACCCCCCTCCCCCACAAGAGACCCCCGCGTCCCCGGGTCGAGGACGAGGTGGTGGAGCTGGAGCCTGCGTGGCTTGGCCTGTCTGCCGTGTCTCTCCCCCTCTGTCTTACGAGCTTAGGTGCTTTCAAGCGGCACACAGGGTCCGGCTCCGACACCTCGTCCTCGAACCTAGGGGCATGGGGTCTGTTGGGGGGTGATGGGAGAGGGAGGAAGGAGAAGGGGTGTGATGAAGAGGAAGGGGGAAGGGTGGTGGGAGGAGGAGGAGGAAGGAGGAGGGGTGGTGGGAGGAGGAGGAAGAAGGAAGGAGAAAGGAAAAGGGGTGGTGGGAGGAGGAGAAAGGAGGAAGGAGAAAGGAGAAGGGGTGTTGGGAGGAGGAGAAAGGAGAAAGGGGTGTTGGGAGGAGGAGAAAGGAGAAAGGGGTGGTGGGAGGAGGAGGAAGGAGAAGGGGTGTTGGGAGGAGGAGGAAGGAGGAGGGTTGGTGGGAGGAGGAGGAGGAGGAAGGAGGATAGGTGTTGGGAGGAGAAGGAAGGAGAAGGGGTGGTGGGAGGGGGAGGAGGAGGAAGGAGAAAGGAGAAAAGGAGAAGGGGTGGTGGGAGGAGGAGGAAGGAGGAAGGAGAAAGGAGAAGGGGTGGTGGGAGGAGGAGGAAAGAGGAAGGAGAAAAGAGAAAGGGTGGTGGGAGGACCTCCTCCCACCACCCCTTCTCCTTTCTCCTCCCACCACCCCTTCTCCTTTCTCCTCCTCCCAACACCCCTTCTCCTTTCTCCTCCTCCCACCACCCCTTCTCCTTTCTCCTCCTCCCACCACCCCTTCTCCTTTCTCCTCCTCCCAACAACCCCATTCTCCTTCCTCCTCTCCCACCACCCCTCCTCCTATCCCTCCTCCCAACACCCCTTCTCCTTCTCCTCCACACCCCCCTTATCCTTCTCTCCTCCCAACACCCCTCCTCTTCCTCCTCCTCCACCCCAACACCCCTCCTCCTTCCCTCTCCTTCATCCCAACAACCCCTCCTCCTTCCTCCTCCTCCTCCCAACACCCCTCCTCC
>NW_025918701.1:0-5000 GCF_019202785.1 Penaeus chinensis
AAATAGATAGATAAATAAATGGATGGATAGATTAACGACTCAATGAGTAAATTAATAGATGAGTAAATTGATAGATAGTAAATAAATAAATAGATAAATGGACAAGACAGATTACTGAATAAACAGAGAAGTAAATAAACACATGAGAAACATAAATTAAATAATTGATAATTTAAAACAAGAAAAAAATAAAAAAAAAATCCAGCGCCCTCTTTAAGTCCGTTAATTAAACACTTTTAGCCACGTAACCCTTCACACTTTCCCTCCCCCCCCCCCACCCTCCACCTTGTAAACCCCTCTCCTCCCTTCTCCCTCTTCCCTCCATTATCCTTATTCCTTATTCCCTTTGTTCTCTTCTCCCTTTCTCTATCTACCGTCTTTATTCCTTTCCTCCTCCTCCTTCTTCTTCTCTCAGTGTCTTCTCTCCTTTATTTCTCCTCCTTTCCTTCGTCCTACATTTATCATCTTTTCTCATTCTCCTTTTTCCTTTTCTTTTTCCCTCTTTCTCCTTCAATTCTTCTTTCATTCTCATTATTCTTTCCCAATCCTCCCGGTCCTTCTTCTTCTCTTCTCTTTTCCTCCTCTTTCCCTCCTCCTTCCCTCCTCTATCCCTCCTCTATCCCTCCTCCTTCCCTCCTCCTTCCCTCTTTCCCTCCTTCCCTTCTAATCGCTTCCTCTTTCCCCCTTCCTTACCTCTTCCTAGCCTCTTCCATCCCTCCTCCTACCCTCCTCCTTCCTTCTCCCTTCCCTCCTCCTTCCCTCCTCCTCCCCTCCTCTTCCCTCCATCTCCCCTCCTCTTACCCTCCTCTTACTCTCTTCCTCCCCTCTTTACCCTCCTCCTTCCCTCCTCCTCCCCTCCTCCTCCCCTCTTCTTACCCTCCTCCTCCCCCTCCTCCTTCCCTCCTCCTTCCCTCCTCCTCCCCTCTTCTTACCCTCCTCCTCCCCTCCTCCTTCCCTCCTCCTCCCCTCCTCCTTTCCTCCTCCTCCCCTCCTCCTCCCCCTCGACTCACTTATAACTAGTCGTAATTATAACTTCCTTGAGTCTTCGTCGAGTCTAGCGGGTTTGCCAATTGTTGCTAAAGTGTAGCGGGCGCCGGGCATTGTGGTGCGTGTAGCGGAAAGGCGCTCGACAAGTAGATTGCTAGATAGCGATTCGATATTAGTTGAATATTGGGAAATACGGTTTTGTCACCAGAGTTTCTCAGGAAGGAAATAGTTTCACGTGAAAAGGGTTTAAATTGGAAGTGAAGGAAGTGAAATGGGTTCTCAGATATGAGAGAGGTCGTGGAAAGGAAATTATTAATTACGAAGGTGGCGAAAGAGAGAGAGAGAGAGAGAGAGAGAGAGAGAGAGAGAGAGAGAGAGAGAGAGAGAGAGAGAGAGAGAGAGAGAGAGAGAGAGAGAGAGAGAGAGAGAGAGAGAGAGAAAGAGAGAGAGAGAGAGATAATAATAATGATAATAATAAAAATAATAATAATGATAATAATGATAATGATAATGATAATACTAATGAAAATAATAATAATAGTAGTAATAAGAGAGAGAGAGAGAGAGAGAGAGAAACAGAAAGATAGATAGATCGAGAGAGAAATGGGAAAGAGAGTGAGAGAGAGTGAGAGAGAGAGAGGAGAGAGAGAGAGAGAGAGAGAGAGAGAGAGAGACGAGAGAGAGAGAGAGAGAGAGAGAGAGAGAAGAAAAAAGAAACAAAAGATATATTACAGAGAAATAAATTGATAATGATATCAATAAATTAAAAGAGATAAAATCACGACAGAGGAATAGATTTTGGATACTTTTGGTAAATGTAATTCTACTTTTATTAATATTTTCATTATCATTGTCAGCTTCCTTTATCCTGATCATAATAGTAATATTCGAAAATGATAATTACAATGATATGAACTCTAATTACGTTATTTGCATAATTAATAACGGGGGATAATGATTATAAATTATCCCTATTCATTATCAATATCGCTATTATCATTATCATTATTTCACTGTTATCCTTTTAATCATGACGTCATCATTATTACTATACCATTATTAAGATTTTATCATTATCATCATACACATCGTCATCATCACAATCTTTATCATTATCCTTAGTATTTATTTCAATTTCATCATATATATATTTCTTTCCATTAATATAACGATTTCATTAGTATCATTAATAAAAATATCATATTCATTACGTCGTGATCAGATTTGCAAATGGACCGGCACGCACGAGAAATTCACATACAGAGAGAAAAAAAAACCGACGAATCAAAAAAAAAAAAAAAAAAAGATCACTGCAAAGAACGCGAGAATCTTTAAGAAACGATCCTATGAGACCGTGGCATCAAACTAGAGACAACTGCACTAGTTGCGCAGAAAAAAAACTAGCGAATTCTAGTGGCTAATTACCGCGAAGGTGAAGATGCGCTCCTGGGGGGGGGGGGGGGGGGGGGGGGGGGGGGCGGGGGGGGCGGGGGTCGCCAAGGCAAACTCCGAGACAGAGAGAGAGGGCAGGCTGGGGTTCGCCAAGGCAACACGCTGTAGTCTTCTGTGTTTTTGTGTTTGTTTCGGAATTTTTGTAACGGACTCCCTTCGACAGTGGATTGCAACAATGACCTGTGATCTGGTATTAAAAAGGTAAAGCTAATTATATTGGTTTGTGTATATGTACGCTGTCACTCTCCCAGTAAAACACCAGAACTCCTCCTTTTATTTCATTTTGATTTTACCTTGTGTTCTTAGTTTAAGATAGAATATGAATATGTTTACACGTAACTACGTTCGTGCGAGCTCTCGCACACACGAACAAGCCCTCACGTAGTTACCCTCGTTCACACATACACGTACACTTACAGGCACACCCACACACGCGCACACGGACGCACGCACATGCACGCACGCACACAGACGCACGCACATGCACGCACGCACACGCTCGCGCGCACACACTCGCACGCACACGGTCGCACGCACACGCACACATCGGCGTTTGTTTTTTCTGTTGGTTGCCTCAATAATTAGGTTCTCCTTTCGGCCAATTGCCTTGAACAATCTGGACCACAGTGCTACCACGAAATGAAAACGTAAAAAGGTGACATGTGAAACGTGGAGTATGAGCAGAGGCTGAGATAAATGCAACTGAGCTAACCGCGACAGCTTGTTCTTGGTGGCAGCGGTGCTCAGATAGTGATTAATTAATTAGCCAGGTGCTAGTGCTTTTCTTACGGCACATCTGACGGGCTCACGCCGGCCAAAAGGGAGTCAAACTTTGAGGCATTTTATTCTGTATATTCCTTATTTTTTTTCTGGTGCTCGTGCTTATCTCGTTTACCAATGTGTGTTTTATGTATTTCTGTGTACTTTTGTATTAATGTTTTAATAAGGTTTTCTCAATTTATGCTCTTGTATTTTACTGATTTTCAGTGGTGTTTGTGCTTATATGTTTAATCTTTTCAAAGGTGTAGGTGTTGCAACAGTATGGTACACGGCATTTTATTGTATAGTGATATTTACAGTGTATAGTGCTCCATACAGTGCAACCCAAGTGTGAACAGACCCTGAACGAAAACAGAGTGAATTAAAGTGATTAGTGGCTGAACTGTTGAGCGACACATTTTTGAAAATGGTTCGCCCGAGAAGAGTCGGCCCTGATGCGGCTCATTCTGCACTGGCCACGGAAGGTGATGAGCTTCAGGAAGTTGCTCATGTGGAAGGGCTACTTGATCCTGAGATTAGTGCTTACGATGAACTACCAGACCAAATTTCGACCCTTAAGGCACAAACTAGTGAGTAGGAAGATAGATGCGCTGGAAGTGAAGCAAAAGCAAGAGAGGACAGGAGGAAAAGTGATGAAATTTTTAGTGTGTTAGAAGCCAAGTTGGAAGAAGAACGTAGGAAAAACGAAGAAACACTGAAACTCCTGATTGAGAAGAACCGTATTCTGGAAACACGATCCCAACACGATCTCCGGCTGCGGGATGAAGCGTTTCATCAGATGGAAGAGCAGAGTGCCCAGAAGGAAGCAGCCATTGAAAGAGACCGAATAACGCTTCTTGAAGCAAGGACTGCTCTTGTTGTCCAGGCAGAACAGGACAGAGCGGTTCTGGCAGAGGCAAACCGTTCCCTGAGAGAGGCTCTTCAGTCTATTACCCCAAGTCTAACCCCTGTACCAACTCCACGACAAACACCTGTTCCAAGTGAGCGAACACAGTTCACAAACCTGCGGTGTGGGTCAGTTTCACCTCATCGATGTGAGCCTGCTGCGCAGTCTTCGACTAGGGTTACTGTTTACATGGAAAAGGAGCCAATTCCCAAGTTTTCAGGTGACACCCCAGCATCCCAACTACTTCGGCGCAACCAAGAAATAGAGAGATGGATTCGCCAAATCGAGAACCTGTCCAATCCACCTACTGATGACGCCTTTATACGAAATGCCAGGGCATCTTGTAGGGGACCTGCAGATTTGATAATCAACAGCCCCATCTTTGACACTGTTACAACATGGACAGATTTCAAGTCAAAACTACGGCAGAAGTTTCGGGGAACATGTTCTGTAAGTGATTACTTTCGGCTCCTTCATGAACGACGTCTGGTTAGTGGTCAAGCTCCTCTAGATTTTTACATCGCTCTTGGGCCGTCACCACGCCGACCATCTCGCCGCATGGGTCAGTTCACGAGGTCAGCTTCTCGTACATGTTGGGGGTGCCGTCGGGAAGGGCATTTCCGGAGAGAATGTCCCTTTCTCAACATCCCGAGCGGAACAGGACCTGCTGCATCGGGAGACCAGTACCTTAGGAGGCAGGGTCCCAGAGTGCAGTTCCACAAGCAGCAACCAGGTGACTCAACACAATTGGCTTAGTGGACGACCAACCGTTATGATAAATACAGAGGGTAATTTTCTGCAGGCATTTATTGACACTGGGAGCCAGGTAACCATAATAAAGAAAGAAGCTGTTGCACACCTTTTACCACGCAAATCTTTTATCTCGCATAGAGGT
>NW_025918702.1:0-32500 GCF_019202785.1 Penaeus chinensis
ATATATTACATTTAGTAAATATATTAAAATATAAAAATATATAAAATTTAAAAAAACATGGTTTATTATATATAAAATTTTAAAAATAAAAATTTATATATAAATAATAAAAATAAATCTGTGTTTGGTGTGGTGTTGGGGCATATATATATATATATATAATAAAATATAAAAATATATAATAATAATAAATTTTTGTATATATATATTTATTTTTTATATCAGGGTTTTTAAAAATATTTTATATTTTGTATAAAATTGTAATATAAATTTTGTTTATATAACATAATATATGAATATATAAATAACAAATAATAACCTACAACAACACACACATATATATTAATTTTATTTTTATATACATATATAATATATATATTTTTGTGTGGGGTTTTTATGTGGTCTTGTTGTGTGGTTGGGGTGTGGTTGGTGTGGTTGTGGTGTGGGGGGAAATTTTGGGGTGTGGGTGTTGTTTGTGTGTGGGTGAAAAAATAATTAAAAAAAAATAATAAAAATATAAAAAAAAAGATTAAAAAAATTAAAAAAAGAAATTACATAAATAATATTTATTAAAATTTTTTTTAATTTTTTTAAAAAAAAATATTTCCAAAAATAACTAATCTATATATATAAACAAGTATCAAAGTCCAATTATTTATATAATATGTATAAAGTTTATTTTTATACATATACATATAAAACAAACATTAAAAAATACATATGATACATTTAATATGATATAACATTATAGATATAAAATGATTTGAATATATAATGAATAATAAACATACAAAAATTATATATATATAATAAATTTTAATTTTATATATATATTACTATATATTCACTTAAATTTAAACCCGTAATTAATAGTATAAAAAATGTATATACAGATATATAACCAATTGTAAAGTATGTAAAACATAATATAAAATATATATATATCAAATTAAATCTATATTTTATAATATGTATGTGTATAATACAATAAAAATATATATGTATATATTAATATATATATAAATATAATATTATATAATATTCACTATATGTAACCTGTATTTTAATAAACATAAATATGTATATACATTATACATATATGTTGTAAACATAATATACATATATATATACATAATTTTTACTTTTAAATTTTATATATATAAATAAATATATATAGGTATGTTGTATATATATACATATACAATAATATATTATATATAATAAATATATAAATATATATATGTATTTTTATAAATAAATATATTTATTTTTTTAAACATGTATAAAAATAATATAAATATAAATATTAATTTGTATATACATAAAATAATTTATCTAATTGAAAAAGTTTAATTTATAAAATATTTTATTTTTAGCAAATTAAATAATGTAAAATATATATATATATATAAAATTAAATAGAGAGAGAGAGAGAGAGAGAAGAGAGAGAGAGAGAGAGAGAGAGAAAAGATTTGTGTGTATATATATACTTATTTCTTGGTAAATTTTGATTTTTTCCCCGTTTTTTTTTTTTTTTTTTCATATCATACATTTTTTGGGGGCCTTTTCATCGCAGATTTTTTTTTTTTTCTTTACTCCACGTAAAATTTATGTAACGGTCAGAATACTTCCGCATGAACGATCACACCGATAGGAATGGGTGGATTCCCTCACCCTACACACATATATATAGATATTAGATAGATAGAAAAAAATCTTGGTAACCCCCCACCAAAACAAGGGGTACCAGAAAAAAGCAGGAAAAAATAACAATACTATAAAAGAAATACAAAAAAAATTGCGTAAAAACCGAAATATCTGGTGAGCACAGTGAGCCCATAGCCTAGAAATAATGGGTCCTTAACATGGTTTATGTATACCCCTGAACAGAGAAGAATGGAGGCTGCGGGGGGGGCCCGGGCTGAGGTGCAGGCTTCGTTCAGGTAAATAGTAATGCATGAGTAACATGCATCGTCCCAATACTCGATGAAGCGTTTCTCTGTGGCTTTGCTGCTCGATCGTGTTCATATGAACCGGGCGTATTTCCGGGACTAAATGGTAATTATATTGACAGCAGGTGTAGTTTCTGCTGGGAGAAGCTTTTGTAGGCCTTTCCGCAATCAGAGACACTCCCATCAGCCCTTTTTCCCCCAAATGTTATCTTGCGGCTTACTCTCATTTATCTCGACGATCTTTCTTTGTCCCCAGTGATTTACTCCCAACAGATTTTGATCATCATTGATTGGGGAGCCCAGACCCAACCGTGCCACAAAGCGCGGGAAACCGTGAATAACCCCCAAACAAAATAATTCACGAAGATCTGCAGGTTTTTCCAAAAACGAGGTGACTGCTCAAAAAAGGGAAACCCATGAAAAACGAGGCGGACCACCACACCGCCATCTCTTCGGGTTACTAACGCCATGGCCTTATCTCTTATTCTCTTGCCTCTTTCTTTTGGGGGCCATTCGACTGGTTTGCCTGCACCTACCGCGGGCCCTTTTCTCCTAAGGCGGGCGTGGGTGCCCATAAGTCGAACATGGTGTCATGGCTCGGGGCGATCTTGTGCTTTAAGTCACAGATTAAAACAAGAACCGGCACACCCCGCTAGGGGCTATCAAACGTCAAGAATGTGCGAAGCAGGGCTGCTGAGTTTCCCTTTTCAGTGCTGTTATGGACCCTAAGTAGTGGGGTTTTCCCGAAGAGAGAAACTCCCATCTCTTAAATTACAGTTTTACTCATAATTGTTCCCTTTAGTGTCGGGTTACTGCCATACAAACTTCCTGGGATATTTTGTGTAAAATTTCTGCTTTTATCACCAAGCCCCTTGCTGCGAAACCATTTTAGAACTACACACCCAAACGCTAGGTATAATTATATTATTTATATTTTTAACAAAATTGAAGCTTTAGTTACTTTTTTTTAAAATATTACCCCTTGCAGATTCCCACGTACCCACAATAAAAATAGGTAGAAAGTGAGAGGAATCCATCGATACAATTATCGTCGTGATTGTATCAAAGGTATCCTATTTCTGCTTTCTCAGATGTCCGGTTTTGTGGCAACTGCTTTCAACAAACCCCCAGCAACAGGGAAACCAAACCCTTTTCATGGTTAGGCTTAAGTTCACCCTTCCTCAGCTGGCCGATCTTTGAGATGGAAACTTTTCTCCCCCCTCTCCAATGGCTGGAGAGTGATGGCCAAATGAACTTATCAAACCTCATCTGTAAGGGGGATCGCATCCCTCTTGCCTTTCCTCAAGGGATTTCCCAACCAAGTTTTACTGTGCCAAAAGGGACCCTTAATGCAGTTAAATGGAGTACTGGAGGAAACAATGCCCAAAAGCTGAGTACAATGTGTGGGGCCTGATCAGCCAAGTCAGGTTAATCAGTTTTTTTTTCCTTTAGCTAGGGTTACTGCTTCCCCTGGGCCCCACACAGGGCCCGGTTTATTATTGTTCATAAAAAAAGCATGGCTGTAACAGATAGAAAAAATGAATTTTAAATCCAGCTCCCCTTGCCCGACTCCATGGGCCCCACAGGGCCCCCCCTCCACCTAGGTTATCCGCAAAAAACAACCTAAAGGGCAGGTATCCATGGGGAAAAAGATTTTGTACCGTATAGCCTGATTGGGGTCGGGGGATTTTTTAGGTAACAAGTCCTTAGCAGGTTTCACGTGTAAACGTCGGTAGGACACAGGGCCTGCCAACTACAAACCCCAAAGTTTCCCGTGAAAGACCGTACAAAAGGGCTCCAAGGGACTAGATACATTCAGGTTTCACTTCCCAAAGCAAAATTGGCATTTTGCATTCAGCATTGGTTTCACTCCTTTAAACAAATCAGGGTTTTTGGAGACACATAACTAATCCTTCTGCACAGGTATCTCGCTTTTTTCTGCCGATTCATGTATCGCAGCCAGCCAATCCGTTACTGACTTCCGCCCGACCCGCCCAGTATGTAAGCTCTTATGATTTTGATGTCCTTTCTGCAAGCATGTACCGACTGAACAGTTATCCTAGCATCAAGCCCACACCAAAAGGATTTTAACCCAAGCTTCATTGCTGAATGCATCAAAACCGCCAGGGTTCCAGGGAATGAGGTTCCAGTCAGATCAGTGCCCTTTGATTTTACCTAGTTTTGTTCCCCAGTGTTTTGGAAGTAGCACTACCCTTATCCATTCAACAAATGTAAAAAATATTGTTGAGAACAACGCCTCCCCAATAGAAAGAAGCTCGTTAGGCCCCCCCCAAACACTTCATGCTTTTCAGTACAAATTTACGGGTTTTTACTATTAACTAATACTCCTTGTTGGAATTCCCCCCCTGGGCAGTCTTTTCCTTCAGGTCGATGTAGGCTATGAGTATCCCATACCAAATTTGGGGGTGGTGTCCAAAATTGATTCAAAGCACCAGTCTTATGTGGACTTAATAAACCCAAATGTTGTTTCCAGTCTCTGGTACCTCAGTGGAGGGGTCTCGGATTGCCCTCAGAAGAATGTGAGCAAGACCTTGCTTGGTTTGCTAAGCACTGTGTTCCACGGTAGTTTTTGGGAGTCCAACTATCCTGTTTCCCTTCCAAAAGGATGACTACACCCCTAGCAGGCCCAGGTTTGAAGGGGTACTGGCCCTGCAAGGTGGCAACCGGGACAGCAGGCAAGCCACCAAATTTTTCACCACTACCCTTTTAGTAGTTCAGCAGGAAACAGCATTCCCAAAACCCCTTGAGCTTAGAGATACCCCCAAATTATCATTAGGGTGGGGAGTCTTATTTTTTGAAATGGTGTCCGGCAAGGTTTCGACCCCAAATTTGCACTAAACAACGGCTGGAGCCCACCCCTGATAAGCTGCCAATAGCCACCCAAAAACTCGCCAACAGATCTAAGTAATCCCCATCCACAGATGTCTGCAGTTGTCTGTGAGGAGTCCCCCTGCAAGATTTTCTGGGCTTGATCCAGGGTTTTGTCAAGACCCCTGAACACATTAAGTTCCATCCCTTGAGTTCACTGAGCTAAAAAGGTTCATCTGTTTACAGAAACCGCAAATCAATCAGGGATACTGAAAGTCCTCTCTAGATGAAAAACCCCCTAGGTGCCACGGAGGGGGGGGTTTTGAAGAGAGCCAAAGGGGGTGCCACAGCCAGCCCTATGGTCAGTACCACAAAACTTAAGGCTCCAGTATCCCCTGTAGTTCAGTTAGTGTTGACTAGGATTGTTGACTCCTGGCACAGCCCGAACAAATATCCATGCCCCGAAAGCAGAAACCTCAATCTCGGGACTAGCATAGATAGGGCATAAATTTTTAACCCGAGCCAAGTTACTCTGATTTCCCGCAAAAACGAAAAGAAGGGATGAGGAAAAGTGTCTTACCACTGGACTCCTAAAGGGGGCCCCAATCCCCCACCCTTGACTTTGGAAACTGTGGTTTCTACAGTCTTAGGACTTTTTTGCCTGAGCCACTACAGTACTTTAAGTGACAAATAACAGTCACAACCCGCTAACTGAAAAAACCTACCTAAGTGGGGGTGTATGTACAAGGTACGCAGCACAGAGACATGCTTCTAGGTAAAATAAGAAGGCAATAGTTAAATGCCCATTGTGCTACAAGCATTCCCTAGCGGAGGGTTTTTTATAAAAGACCATACTTTGTTTTCTTTCTCCCCCAGCACCCAGTTGGGGAAAGAACAAAGCTGTCCCATCTCTTAAAAGAAGGACGCATTTACTTGATCTGCTCCAATACCTCCAAAACCCCTTTTAGCGTTCACAAAAAGACTAGTAAAAAATTCAAAGAACACCACAAAGCCTAAAAAAGAACCATCAGCCAGTTCCTTGACGAGAAGTATGTGCACTTCTGCTAACGCTGTAGTCACTGAAATTACAAAAGTTTTGGGAAAAACGAGTGAGAAGCAGAAGCAGTGATCAAGGACCCATGACAAGTGACCCCCAAATTTTTGCAGGTAGGTTTGTGGGGGGTCTGTGTGCAGAGAGAGAGAGAAGTTTGGGAAAGAGAGGGAAGGGAAACTGAAAATAAGGGAGCAAACAACGAAAGCAAGATGCTACTAGTCTTAATTGGTACTCAAACAACAATTAGTGCCGAAGTAATTCATTGCAGAATCGTTTGTTCCCATTTTCGCAGTGTTTCCCAACACTGTCCCAAAAGCTACCCTGTTAAAAAATATCTCAAAGTTACAAGTACGCACAGATTTTAGACCCAAAACCAGGCTGGGGAATTATTTTGCTGTTAATCCAGCTATAACAGTAAGCAGCAATGACAGTTTAAGGAAGAGACCTGGCCAGACACTTTGCCCCAAATACTTTTTCATACTGGGGAACTGAAAAGGGTTTTTCAGGGCGCCAGTTTTATGGAAGGGGCCAGTTGATGGGAACCCACAGTTTCCCCCATGACTACTGTTTTGCCCCCCAAGGTATTTTTGGGTACCCCCCCCCCCCCCTCCCCGGGGCCCCACCACTTGACTTTCAAAATAATTTAGTTTTCAGAACTAACACAACAATTTGTGCTTCAGTGTCACCCACCTGAGACTGTGGACTTAATGACCATGGGCCCTGGGGAATCCCTGCCACTCTTTTGGGATTTAAATACAAAATATAAAACATAAATAAACATATTTATTGTAAACTCACTTTGTGCTCATGGTAGGCTTGCTGGTTTTTTAGTTGTTGGGACCTTTGGTGTGTAAACATGTAAAACATTAATGATAAATTTTAAAAAAAAAAAAAAAATAAAAATTACAAACACAGAACACATCTGCACGAATAACTCACAAAAAAAAACAATAATTTACAAAGAAAGGGGTATTTAAAAAACCTATAGGAGGAAAAGAATTAGGTATTGCCTCTAATAAATGCTATAAAAAAGTTTAAAAACATAGGATGGGCCCGCAGTCACTGCAGGGCCCCCCAAGAGAGGGTATAAAATAGGTATTGGACTAGATGAACTTCACGGGAGCACTGCTGTTTCTGGAGGTGTGAGGATATACAGCTGCTTCACTATACTTCTGAATACAACTGAGTATAGAGACTCCATCTTCTACTTTGAAGCGAGAAAATCACAGGTTTGATCTGCAAAGTAAGGTTGGCCCCCCCCCCAAACCCACTGCAATTTGATGTGGGGTCATGACTTTTGGGTCCATGGTGGTAAAGATCCTGCTCACCTCGAGGCTGCCCCAGGCTGTTGGGAGGCTCAGGGTCAGAATGCTTTTTCTGGACGGGGCTCTGCAGTTAGTGTTTCACCAGCTGGTAGGTCTGTCCAATTTTAAAAAAGGCAAACCATTAATGGGGGATCCCAACCCAGACAACTTCCAAGACAGCAAGCCTCCAGGTCTATTGATAACGTGTCTCGCCTCCTTCAGAACCAGGGGATTATTAGTGAAGGCACCCCATATCCATTGGAGGGGGCCCAGCCCCAAATCAGGAACAAGTCGAAAAAAATTTTCGAAGGGCGGGCTGAATCTAGAGTCACCAAAGCCTGCTTTAGGTCAATGCCATCCAATGCTTTTTTTCCACTCCAATAAACCCCTCTTGGTAATTCTTGTGAGGTTTGGGCAATGCTGGCAAAGCCATAAATGTGACACAATAAAGCCATGTGCCCAAAGAATCATCGATACCCCCGAGACCCCCTTGGCCCCTCAAAAAGCGTGATAGCTGCCACCTCTCAAATTAGAACAGGCCCCAAACCCCGCTGATCACAAATTGAAAAAGCTTCACTTTATACTTATCAAACTAAACAACTCACAAACCAAATCCCTACTCCTTTAAAGCTCCATGGTCTTTCGAAAGTCCTGTAGGTGACCATTAAAGACAATGATGCCATCAAGAAAAAGCAAGGGTTTTGGTGCTCCAACCCCCGAACAGCATGATTTCACATACTGGAATGTAGGTGCCGGGGCGATCCAAAGTAGGGGGCAGTTTTGAAATAGCGTTACCACTGTGAAAGGTCAGAATGTCATCAAATCGCAGAAATGGTGTGACTACCATTTGATCAACACAGAAAGTTGAACTGTCAGTTTTTTTAGACAAGCCTACAGCCCAGCTTGAGAATGCTCAAACACTCCCCTAAGAATGCATCTTTTGCTGATTTCCCCTTTTTTGCCTGGGGAAAAACTTCATTGCCTCACAGAGACAGACCAAATTTGTCGTCATTATACTTTTGCATTCCTGCTGCTGTTCCGCTGTGAAACTGTCCCCCCATAGAAGAGACTTGAAAAAGTTTCAGCATTGTGTCAGCTGGGTCAATCTGTCAGGTGTGAAGTGCCAGCATCTGGAGCTTGAAAATTCACTTTCCTTTATCCAATCAGTAATCAATCAAAAACTGTCGAACTCATTCTCTAGTACTCGCCCCTTTGATTCTTTCTCCCAGGAAAGCTCTAGTGTACTTTGAAGCAAGGGTCCCCTCATCTGGGACAGGAACTTGTGGTACCCAAGGAGTACAGAACTCATTTCCGGATCGTTGATCGGAACAGCGACGGGAATATGGCACAATTAGACGACTGGCGCTACCTTCATGAGAGCGAGCTGGGCGTTGTAAACACTATTATACCATTAGCACACACTATTGCGGGCTTTCGTCAAAAGCTTTATCCCAACAATAATTGGCTGATACTTTTGGGCCGAAAAGGTTATATCGCCAAAACCATTTGGGGCCCAAAAGGACAAATAGGCGACAGATATTTCACTGAATAAAAGGGTACACTAAACAGCGGTATGCTGGCGCTTTTTGCTTCAAATAAAGTTTAATAAAACAAATAAAATCATTGTGTTCTTCAGTTCGATAAAAAAAAATACAAAAAATATGCAAAATACAAACCATGTTGCAGCGTTGTTATTTCAAATAGGGTTATTAGAAAAAAAGAAATATATATCTCTTTCGTTTCAAAAGAAATGCAATAAAATTTTTTTCAAAATGCCCGTTTGGCTTAAAATCAGGGCGACCGCAAAAGGGATACCGAGGGAAATAATATCTGCCACCTTATAACGTACAGCTACCTCGGATGCTGCTGAAGAAAGAAACGTTTGCATGAATTATTTGCCGACAGCGCTCCCGGGAGCAGAGAGGAAATATATCCATAAAACTAGCTCCAAATGCCTTTCAAATTAATTTAACCCCAACCACCCCCGATTACGTTTATCCCCGTAGGGTTTTTTAGAATTTTGTTATATACAGATGCAGTCTATCAGTAGCCTTGGTGACCGATCTGAAATTTCCTATTCTTGAATAGGCGGGAATGTATTTTTCCTTTTAATACGTTGACATCGATACTGCTTTGAACAATTAAGTTCTAGAAGTGTACAATGAAATTTGGAAAACCCAAACCTTTTTCCAAAACCCCATGCACTCGCCCACATCATTCCCATATTGAAAAAGGGGTTTCCCAAATTTGCCATCCCCCTACCGCCCAAATTGCATTAAACAAGTTGCTTATAAAGGGTCTTGGAAAAATTTTGTTTAATAAAGGCTATTGCATTTTTAAATTCCCCGTAATTTAACTAGTTTGATGACAATGGCGGTTCCGAATGGACGCCAAACTCCGATAAATAGAAAAGCTGGACAGTCATATTCAAAGGGAATTCCCCAAAAAAGATTTTTTTGATTCGGGTATTTCAAAAATTTGAAAAGCCTACGACAGACATGTGTATGCCTACTTCAGAAATTTTAAATGCTTTTGGATTACGTGGAAACTTGCTTGTTTTATTAAAAATTTCATTCGGACGAACGTTTTTCGTCAATTACTTTTTCGGGACATTTTGTCCTGGCAAAACGGTCCCAAAAAAAAAGGAAGGCTTTCACCTACAATTATTATATGTAGACAATGACATCTTACCAGCTCCCCCTGAATCTTAAATACCACTGAAATGCTGATGATTGTCTTTAAATGCATTCCAATACAGAAAAAAAAAAAAAAAAAATTCTCAGCAAATCGCATCCAATTGCCCCTGGATAAACCCTAACGGGGGCCCTTCCAGTGTGGTTTTATTTTCACTAGAAAGATATGACAATTTTTTCACAGGGGGAAGCCGAAATCAGGCTAACTCAAGACAACCCCCAATACCTATTCAAAATTCTGCTAGATTTCTTGGGTACTTTTAGATAGTAACTAAATTTGGGAAAAAGACCACATTGGCAATTAAAAAATAAATGTCAAAAATATTTTCATTAAAGTCCCATTTCTAGTAATAAAATGGGACTGAAAAGAAAGTCTTGGCTATTTAATAAAAGCCTGAATAGTCTAAAGAAAGATTAAGGGGCAACCCAGTATGGCTCGCATCAAAACAAGTTTAAAGGTATGGATGCTGTGCAGAATGCTTGTTTGTGTGTGTGCTTGACCCGGGAAATTACCGGATCGAGCGCCTTGAGGGGGGTCGAGTACCTTCCTCACCTCAGACGCGGCTAGTTACACTGACCTATCCGAAAAAAAAAAAAAGGGGTGTCCGAACCCCGAGCCACCCTAATGGCAATGGGGCACTAGGCCTTGTCACGAACTCCCACCCTCGTCGAGAAAGTCGGTAAAGTTTCCTCTACCATCAACCCTGTTAAGTCAAATATAGGGGGTCATGGGAAACCCCAATTTTGCTACTTTGAAGCCTGGCTTTCCCTCAAACCAAGTAGGGCGCCGAGGTGAGAAAGCCACCGCCAAAGATCCCTTTTTAACATCTATCTTTTTTTCATATATAAAAAACCGGGGCGGCCCCCAACATGAAATTTAGCGGGTGTATGGGCGACCCGAAGTAATAAATTTAAAACCGAAAAATACTCGATCTTTCTGCTGAACTTTTTTGCAAATTTACAAGCCATTGAATTTTGCACTATCGACACCACTATAGAATATTTTTTTTTTTTTCCGATTCATAAGTCACTTAAAGCTATAAATCCTAGAAACCCCTAAAAATGAACTGTTGGATTTTCATTCGTAAGTTACATGATGCCAACAAATCAATCAAGCTAATTTGGGGACCAAGGTCCACTCTGGTATCCATGGTAATGAACAGGCTGGGCAATTAGCCGAACAACTGCATCGGACACACCATAGTTTTGTAAGATCTCAGGTGTTTGTGTCTCTTAAAAAGCAAAATACATCTCCTGGCAAAGTGAGTGGACCCCCAAACCCAGACATAAACAACAAGATAATAAAACATGGGCCACAGCCCACATAAAAAAAAACGAAAGAGTGGTGTTTGCGCGACTTCGAACAAACGCCACCAAAATCACCACCCACACCATATAAGAAAAAAATATCACCACAGTGCCCCCCATTGCAAAAAAATCAGCAAAACAACCCACTCCCTTTTACCGGGCCCCAAATTTAACCACAATATAATAAACAAAGCAATTTTTTTTTCCAAATTAAAACAACCACTTACAAAAGAAATTTATATCAGACAAGAAAAAATAATACATAAATATTTGCTTTTTCTAAGGAGAAAAACTTTATGACCTTATATAGATTGATAGAATAAATAGGATCCATTGGCTTAAAAACCTTGGCCACATGCCGCTGGTTATAGCCAAAAAAAACCACAAAGAAGAGAGATACTAGCCACTCGGGTTGAAACTAATAAGTCTTGCGCCACAAGAACTAACCGGAGCCCGGGCCTGATGAACAGCGCCAAGTGCCTGTGCACACCATTAAAGAAAATCCCTTTTGGGAAACGACATCTTCAAATGATAAATTTTTCAATACCACAGTGAGAACGCTTTCAGCGCCTAAATTAACGTAAAAAGAGCAGACTGGTCGCCTTCACAAGAGCGTCAAGCTCAAACTTTGGAAAAACTATTGATAAAATAAAGTAAACAATTTCAAATTCGATATTAGAAGCACTTTGCTATCATTCTAAAACTAGCGACAGATTGCCGCGGGGCGCTGTGCGAAGCAAAAAAGGACACAGGCTTTTCAAAAAAAAAAAATCACAATGAAAACTTTTGCATTACAAACCCCAAGAGCTAGGGCTCGTAGAGTATATAAGACAAGCAATATTGCTCTACAATAAACAGCAATAAACCAAAATATCAGAGGTTTGCCCATAATAAAATCATAAGAAAAAAACATCATTCAAAATAACATATTGAAAGGGAAACAATTTTTGGTTTGATTAAGTTTAGAAATGTACAATGAAATTGGGAAAAGCCCTCCTAACCAGCTCCCCTCGAGTCTTAAATACCAGAATCGATGATTGTGCATTGGTGGCATTCCAGCAATAATGCAGTGTTTCGGCAAATCGCATCCAACTCGCACGAATATGATTCAAACTATGGGTCCAGGGGGTTTTTAAGTTTTCCCACAAGAAAGATATTGGGGTAATTTTTCACATAGAAATACCAAACATCAACAACTTTAGATAACCACCCATACCCATATCTAATTTCTGCTAATTCTTTCTGCTCTCTTGGTAGACTAAATTTGGGAAAAAGACCACATTGGTCAGTTAGAAAATAATGTCAAAAAGCACTAAATTTATTAAAGTTCATTGTTTGTAATAATGTGAGTTGAAGAAAGTCTTGCAAAATGATATAAAAAGGGCCCTGGTAGGTTCAAAAGTGATTATGGTCAAGGTGGTGGTCGGCATCAAACTCGAATGAATGGATTGGATCTTGTGCAAATGCTTGTTTACGGTGTGTCTTGGAGCCCTGAAGTAAACTGATCGAGCGCCTTAGTGGAGTCAGGAGTACCTCCCCTCCGCGCGGCCAATGAGCCCGGGCCCCTAGCGCAAGGTGGCTCGATGCCAAAGCCATCCCAATGGCAATGAAAATTTAGGCCCTTTGCCACAAGCTCCACGACTTCCCGAGAAAGTCTCTCTACTATGATACCCCCGGTTAAGTAAAAAATACGTCAGGGGAAAAACCCCCATTTTTCCTAACAGGGAAAGCTTGGCTTCCATCAGCTAAGGCCATGGGCCGAGGTGGAGGTACGCCACCGTTCAGAAAGATGTTTTTAAACTTATCCTTTTTTTCATATAATACCGACGGCTCCAAGACAGATGAGTGTTAGGTGCGGTTGGTCGACTGAATGTCAGCTGAATTTCGACTGCCGAATCATACATCGATATTCTTGCTGAACTTTTGCCATTGACAAAGTTTATCGATTTTTGCACATCGACGCCCCCACGATAGAAACGTTATTTTTTTCAAAATTCTTTAAGTCACATAAAGAATTAAATCCTTAAAAACCCCACTAAAATGAACTGTTGGTAATTCATTCGGGAAGTTTTCAAAGTGCAACAATCATCAAGCTAATATGGTTCCAGGCACTCTGTATCCTGTAATGACAGCTACAATATCCCGGGCAACTGCGATCCCGGACACAACCATAGTCTTTACAGATATCAGAGGTTTTGAGTCTTACAAAAGCAAAAATACATCTGTGGCAAAGTAAGGACCAACCCAACCACTAACCAAAATCAGACACACATAGAACCGGGGAACACCCACAGGGAAAGGGAAAAAGGAGAAGGTAGTTTAGGCCCACCTAAGGCACCGCTGCAAGATTTACCCACTTCACATCCTACATAGAAAAAAAACCCTCCACAATGCCCTGTCAACTCCCAACCTGACTATTGACCACAAACTTAATAGCTTGTCAAAATTATAAAACCAAAGAAACCATTTAATAAATTATTTCAGAAAAAAAAAATATAGATTAACAAAATCAGCAGTAAAGAATCACTTTTTTAAAGGGGGACAAAACTCTATGATCTTATATAGATTGAAGCCCTAAAAAAGGATCCATTGGCTAATAACCTTGGCCACATACCGCTTATTGATACGAGAAATCCAACAAAGAAAGACAGATTTCTGCTCTTGTTGTTATTGAGTTATGACTATTAAATTGTTTTTTAAAAATCTCGAAGTTTTAAAACAAAAAAACAATGCAAAAGACTTTTCCAAAGCGAGGAAAGGGATAACCCGTTGAGATAGGTAGGAAACAAACCGACCCTTGGGACTACATGTAATTCTCTAGTGTAAATAAAAAAAAAACTTGTATTGCATTAGGCATGGCATGCATTCCCTTTCCATACCAAAAACCATTTGGTGTGGGTGGAAAGTTGAATCTGCACCATTGGATTCCAAAAATTTACAATTCGTTCTTTTGGATCTAAAACTTACATTCCACAGTTCACAAGCCGTCCCCAAGTAAAAAGCAATGTACATAAGATTTTTTAACAATCTCAAAAGCTGCAAAGCGGATCAGTCACTAATGATTATGAAGGGCTGTTCTAAAGCAGCATGCAGCCTCTTTTTCCAGGTGGGCAAATATTAGTGATTTTACATCTGGCCAATGCTTCTGCTGGAAATTGCAGAATGCTCCAAATTTCACAAATCAATTAAAGTTCCCGTTTATACCTGGTAGTGAGGTTGTTGAGACATTTTTCGATCTTGTGTCACAAACCGGACGGGGGAGAACTCTGACTTGTTCCCCGAGTTTCTGGGATTTGAGACATGGATCACATTGCTCGGCGGCCGGGGAGACGCCCCCACGAATCTTTGGAAAGGTGGCACAAAGATTCAAGCAATAATGAATACACACCCTCTCTTGCCGACTGGTCTTTAAATTATTTTTCTGTTGTCAAAATCATAATCCACAGTCTCATTTTGACTTTGTAAAAAATTCATTTTTTTTTAAAAAAATTTTTATAAATAAAAAGTTTGTCTCTATGCTTTTATTATTTTCCATAAATTAAAGGTTTCTTAGTAAGGGTTTCTTCTTATATTTTATTATAAATAAGGCCTGTGGCTTCTTTGTTTCCCCCTCTCGGGATGTCATTTCGCATTGTGGGCCAAACGGCAAAAATATCCGTTGGACAAGGATTGTCATGAAATGGCCGTTCGGCCAATAAATCCTTTTGGCGAATTATCCATCGACGAAATGACCTACGAGATCCAACAGCCACACGATAATGTAGTATGTGTTTTGTGTAAAAATGGGTAAATATAATATAACAAAAATTTAGATAGCCATTAATTTTTGGGGTGTGTGTTGTATTATACATTTATATTACACATAAGGTATGTATAAAAATTTTTAAACATATATATTTATTTTTTTCCCATTTATTACATACACACACACCATATATATATATAATATATATATAAAAAAATAATATTGTTTGTTGTGTGTTTATAAATATATATAATACATATAATAAAAGTGGTGTGAAATATATATCCCATATATACACATATATTTTCCCCTGTGTGTGTGTATATAAATTAAAATAGTAAAATTGTATATATTATTATGTATATATATGTAATAAAATATACTGTGTTTGTGTGTGAAATAGTTTATACAAACAACATACATATTTTGTATGTATTTATATATATATGATGTGTATATATACATAATATAAAATAAAAAGTTGGGGTGTTTTTGGGGGGGGGTTTGGGGGGGGGGTTTTGTCCGGTTTTTTGCCAAAATGCAATATAATATACATATAAATATATATGTATAAATATGTGTATATAAATGGTGTGTGTGTGTGTGTGTGGTGTGGTTGTGTGTGTGAACATACATACAAAATACATATAAAAATATATAAATATATATATAAATATATATTGGTGTATAGTATTTACATATATTTTTGGATCTACACACACACACACACACACACACACACATTTTAAATATAGTATATAAAATAATATAAACATATATTTATATATATATATATATGAACCACGTCAAGGTTGACAAAGCATAAAAGGTATGAAAAAAATGAATATCTTCACAATACAAGTGTGTATTTGACCGTTCCCCCGACTTTGTCTCGCAGAAAAACAACAACAAGGGAAATACAGATTATATATAATATAATATATATTTATATATTTAACATGAGCTGATGAACACCTGACGACTGTGACCTCCCCATGTTTTCGATAATTGCAGCTCACCTGATAGTTTGAAACTACCACGCTGCGTAATGTTTTTCTCCGTCGGATGTAAGCAGCTTCCATGACCCTTCTTTTTTTCATCCTCCTCTATTTTTCTTCCTTCCTTTGATGTTAAAATTATGTATACCCTAATTAAAATTAGTCATCTACATGGACCACCATTTGGGTGAATTCTAGGGGACGGGTTCAGCTTTGATTTTTCGCTGATCTGGTACGAAACTCGGCCCGTTTTACTATAAGCCTATCGCAAACTGCGCAGGTTGCGATATACACCTGTTAGGGTTGCATCGAAACTGCTTCTTGTCCGTACAAAATCTTTTTCCCGGTGCGGCGATTTTTACATTATTGCCAAAGTACTGCTAATCGAATGGAAATGTTTAAACGACGGGAACAGAAAATCATTTGAAGAAATCAGGGTTTTGGTTTCGTGAGAAATTCCCCGCCTTTTCTGAGGTTTTAAAAAGCCCTCTGGGTCATAATTCATAAAAGGTAATTTCAAAAGGGAACCCCTCCCAGAAATTCGGGGCAGATGTCCAAAAGTGCTTGAGGAAGCCATTTCCCAAAGCCAGATTTTTTTTTTTTTGCTGTGGGGGGGAGTAGTATTATTTTTCTGACGAACCAAAGTCGAAACCGGTCAAATACACCCTTGTATGTGAAGAATCATTCTCACTCATACCCCTTTTTTGCATATATAATTATATATATATAAATTTTAGTACAAATAAAATTTTAATTAAAATGGGTTTTTTTTATTTTTAACCCAGGATTCTACATACACACATAACATACATTAATATCTAGGGAAAGTATATAAATGTTGAAAAATATATATAAATTTTGGGTGTTTTATATATAAAGGGGGATATTAAAATTTGAGTGATGTATTATATAAGTACAAAAATGTATATATAATAATTGGGGTGTCGTCGGGTATACAACATAATATAAACAAGTGTGTGGGATGTGCCCTATATGTTCTTTGGATTCTAAACCCACAAAAATTTTACATTACATAGATAGATAAACAAAACATATACACTTATATTATATATGTGGTGTTTTTTTAGTTTTTGGTGTGTGTGTTGTGGTTGGTTTTGTTGTGTTTGTTTTTGTTTGAAAGCAAAATAAATATTTCATTATACAAATAGTGTATAATAACACACGCGCGTGCAAAGCATACACACGCAACACATCACATGCAGCTGTGTTGTGTGTATACAAGAATTAGACCCTTTTATATGAATAACAGATAATAACAAATTTTAGAATTTACATATGAAATATAAAAATATATATTTTGCAATTTATAAGCCACACATACAAACAAACACACCCACACACCACACACTCACACAAACAAAAAAAACACAACCCTACTATATAATATATAAACATATATGCACATACCTCCGACCCTCCTACGGGTTCCATCACTGTTTTTCTCGTCAGCACGCCACCCATAGACCTCCCTTGGATCACGGGCCACACAAAACGCCTCATCAGCAGAGAAACCAAGCCTTCCACCCACACCACCCCTACAAACACCCCGTAAACAGCCCCCATCAGAAATTTAAAAACACAACGAAAAAACTTTACATACACCTGCAGCCCAGCCATGGTACGGGAATTTTGGGAACTGTGCGACCTCAAAATGTTTCCAGCAACCCACCCCACAAGCACTGAGGCTCAAATGACTACTTCGCCTTTGTCAGCAACTACCGCCTCCCGCCTACCGGCCGGCCCGCTTACTTGCCCAACACCCAGCCAGTTCCAGGGCTAGAAAAGCAGAAAAAATTTCCGTGAAAGAGAGCCCACACCCTTGACTCCCAAAAAGCCCTAAATAAAGGGAGTTCTCAATGAATGTGCACTCCTTTTACCTCCATAGTAAACAACCTCACAGCAACAGTATAAGTGCCCATCACAGCCCACTGCCATCAAACAACCCCAAGCCCCATTGGCGAACTACGCCCACCATCGAACGAAAGGCCTCCCTTGACGTCAAGACACTTGAGGTTTACCTGTACAAGTTTTACATGCTGCGTCGCTCAAGTCCCTTGGTTCCCACATCGACTTCAAAATTTACAGCTATTCAACCTGCCCAACTGACCTACGCCACCCCGCCTGGCCCCTCCCCTCCCCCACTCAGTTCCCAAACAACTCGAGAGGTTACAGAAAAGGCACAAGATATTCCGGTCCCCATACCACATTACCGGCGCCGACTGCCAGGCCTCCCCCTTCGCCATTCACACACATTTTACTGCACAGTTTGGCCAAGCTGTTGTGCATCCACCCACCGCGACCTGCTGACCCGACGAACCGCCAACAAACGTGCCCCATCGGGGCCCGCCTGATCGAACCACCGGCACGACCACCTAGTCCGACTCTTTCAACGCGCACTAGTTAATGAACCGCCCACCATGCCTCTCGCAGATAGCACTATTACCAAATCAAGCACTTCAGCTTTCCTGTACTTTTTACTTGTCTTTTTTTTATTTTGTTTCTTGCTTCTTTTGTTGCTATTTTTTCTTGTAGATTTGTTGACTTTTTGGTTTTTGTTGTTTATTTGTGTTTATGTATATATTTTCCATTTTTCTCCATTTATACATTTTTCAGCCCCTGCTGCATATTCAATAAACCGATTATAAATTTTTAAAAAAATTTTTTAACAACCAATATACAAACATAATTTTGTGTGTGTATTATATAATATATATTTATATAATAAAATATATAATGTTACACAAAATAATATCTATATATATAAAATTTTCATATAAAAATAACAATATGTATTATATACAGCTCCACACACAAAAATAAAAACACACAAAACAAACACACACACACCCCCCAAACGCCCGACAAACACAAACAAAAAAAACCACGAAACGCACCGCACAACTACCACACGCACACGCACACGCACAACGCACAGCCAAGCACGCAACACGAACCACACCCCACACAACACACACACAAACACACAAAGCACACACACCACATCACACACACCACAAGACAAACACAAACCACATCACCAGCACACACCATACCACACACACAAACAGCACACACACACCACATATATATATATATATATATATATATAAAATATGACAAAAATGTATGTATGTAATTTTTTTTATAAATAATATTTTAATATTTTAAAATACATATTATAATAAAACATACACTATAATATGACTCCTGCCACCACATGCGCAGCCCTGGTCATCCAGTGAGTCCAGACGATAAAAGGTTGGGTGTCCTTTTTAAACTTCCCCTTTTTTTAATAGGGGGCTTTTTCAGCAAAGCAGGTTCTTGCACTTGTCTGATAAACCTCCTTGTGCTTGAATCTCAGTTTTCGCTGAGGTTTGACTCTACACGAACAGAAGCTACGACCCGTCACTATTTGTTGCGTTTGTAAGATGTGGAAATCACTCAGAAGTAGCCCCAAGGTAATACTTACCTTTGCCAACGAAAAACAAATGAAAAAAAAAGGGGGGGGGGGAAATGATGCTCACTTTATTTTTTGTGAAATGTCCTACACATAGATGGCTCTGCTTACTTGATTAACTTTTCTTAATTTGGGGCGGGAAACATTTATTTTTTACTAGTGCTTGAATACGATGTGTTATTATTAATAAACATTAGATTAAAATTTGTTTAAAACATTAGCAATGCAAAATCATTTTCTAAAAAAGAAAAGGAAAAACGGCATACCGAATTGGCTCATTGGTGATTTAGTACAATGTACCACTATGTGTTAAACAATTAAAAAAGTAAACCACAGCGACAGGCAGGGACGTACGTAACAGGGCCCCGTTGTGAAGGTTAACTTAGGCTCAACACTGAAAACTCCGGGAAGTTCCGGTGCGAAGGCCAGAAGGCTTCTGGAAAGAGGAAAAATAAAATTTGATTTGTGAAGACCAGCTTCGCCTGGGTCTTCCATATTGGCCCTGCCTGTTTCAGCTTTTCCATGGCTGTCTTATTTTGTTCTCGAGACACCGTCTTACCGGTGGCGGCGTTTAGCCACAGCGCTCCTGCTGAATGATGTAAGCAACCGCATAATCTCTTACCACACGCTTTTGTGGGGGTCCCTGCCCAGGATTGGTGTTACCAAATTTGTAAGTAATTGACCGAGGGGGGCTTCGGCTCCCACAATCAGAACACCTCCTTCAGGCCCTATTTCTCTGATATCTGCCATGCCCCAGTGACCTGGGCCCTGGTTCGGGAAAGGATGACTTGGAACCAAGTTGTTTACTCAGGTGCCAGTGGCTCATAGCCTGTAGCACGATGCCATCTGTCCGAGGGGGAGGATCTCATTTTTCCTCTGTAAGCTGCAGGAGGAAGGATGACGGCCGTAGTACACTTTTTTTCTCAGGATTTCGGCTGTTGTTGTCAGGGAAATTTTGGGCATAACCCTGCCCATGCCCCGGTAGTCGTCAGCAAGCTCATTCCCTCTGAGCCATGGGGCTGGGAACCCAATTTGTTTAATATTTCCTGACAAGAATTATCTGCGCTATGGTAAGCACAGTGGTCAAAGTTAAATTGTGAGCTGGGCAAGACAGCTTGCTGAAAGCTCCCCTGAGCCCGGGAGTATGACCACTTTCCCTTTCCCTCTCAGGGACCGGGGGCTGGGGCTCTAATTTTTGCAAGCCTCTGCCTTTTGCGACGAATTTTTTTGTCTGTACCCCCCATGGATTATGTGCATCCCTTACTGCAGACCTTTTTGCCTGCGGTGTGTCTGAATGGATCGATGACCCATCGTAAGTATTTTTAACTCCCCCGGAGAGTGTGGCGGGGGCTAGCCTTTAACCTTGGCATGGGTATTGATTTTTTTCTCATTGACAGGTTCAAAAAAACAAGAACCTACAAGGTTTTGTGCCACGTGGGGAATCCATCCCCTTGGGAAAGTAGCTGTTCTTTGAGCATAGGAAATCAACACCCGGGCTGTGTGAAACAGCCAGGATGTTTGAAAAGAGCTCGTTGTCTTGTTTTACGTCTGACATTTTTGCTTATGTCTATTTTGTTTTGTGTTCCGGAGCCTAAGGGTCTTTTAAAAGGGAAAGTGCGGCCCTGGATCAATCGTGAGTCCCCCGAGGAGAAGTTTGATCCAGAGGGAGTTAGGACCCCTTCTACCTTGGGCACCCAAATGATCTAACAGCATATTTTGAACTTCTACAATTTGTCCTTTATATTTTTTTCTTTGTGGCAGGCAGTCAGATGTTGTTCTGGATCCCATGTGTCTCCCAGTCTGCTCTCAACAGACAGTCTTGCTGGACCTCCTTCTGGAGAAAGGGTCCGTCAAACCTTTTTCCCCAGAAAGAATCCTGGACCAAAAAAAAATAAGCCCCAAATTTCCCTGATTTCCAACTTGTGCCCGAATTCCTGCTCAAGCCATGTTTTGATTTGGCTGCAAAGATTTTTGTCCCCGCCACAACACTCCTCAATACAAGTCCAAACAATGCTGGGCTTTATTTAGCAGTATGGTCCAGAGGTGATTGCAGATCGTCTCATATGAAGAACTTGCACCCCCCTGGAAATTATGTTGAGGATGCAGGACATGGATGTTGAATTAGGGCTGACTGAAACCCCCAACTTGTGCATTTTTCCCAATTTCTATGGCATTGCTGTGAGTGACCTTGAAATCTACTCTGGCTGTTCTGTTTTCCGAAATAGGCACCTATCCAAGCAAAAACCCTTTCCCCCTGATACCCTTCTAATCAGGGTCTCCAAGGGGGAAGTGCACTTGCTAATTTAAAAGCTTCTCCATTCCCAGATACTACACAGATGCCCAGTGCTGGGGGTGCTTAAGCATGCATGCTGTGTGCTTGCTCAGCCCCTTGGGGGAAAACCCCTGGGGTGTTTATTTGGGGGTTCCAAATTCCATTGGAGTCGTTTATACCATCCTCATCGCCGTCTGGCCAACGTAAAGGGGAGAATAGGGCTACTCCCTGGCTCCATTTCTTTGGGGTGGACTATGTAACCCTCTTCCACTTCCAGGAAGGGGATGTTCCCAGGGCTTTTGATGAGTGCAAGAGGAAGCTTTACCGCAGTCCAGGTGGGGAAAAGATGGGGGACAAATCCCATCAGAACCCGGGCTGAGCGAGAAGTGTTTTTGTAGGTTTTTCTTCGTTCCCTCAAGAGAAGTAACATCGATAATCCAGGTTCGCAATCGTCTGTTGTAGCTGTTCCTGTCACTGCCCTCATTGGCTCAGATGTTCTAGCTTGTTTACAAGAACCATTTGTTTGCCTCTGACGAGGGTCATGGGTGGCACCTCGGGCTGAGCGGCTTGTACCGCCCCAACCTGTTTCCATATCTCTGTGAAGGGTTTGGTGGGCAATGATCAACATTCCAGCAAATTTTCTGCCTGACTCGGTGGCAAGTTTCTTGGCGTCCCTGCAACCTCCCTAGAAGACTAGGTTGTCAGGGTTCTTTTCCTTGGAATTGTTTTCGGCACATGTTTAAATCATGGTTTTTACCTCCTAATCTCATATTAAAGTACCAGGGATCTTTGTGACGCCTGATCCCGAGCCGAGTTTTAGGTATGGGCTGTGAGCTGCTTGATTTATGCAATGATAAGTCTGGCTTCAAGCACTTCTCATTTACCTTTGTGGGGGTTCATTGCATCTCAGACATTGGTCTAAGTGTTCTGAAACCCTGCATTGGCCTTTCTGTTTTTCCATCTTGGATTTGGTTGCACCATTTGGGCTTGGACCAGCATCCATTGAGGTAGTTATAATGCATAGTGGTCAATTGACAGTCTCAATTCGGCACACCAACTAATTCTCAATCCACCAGAGCCGCAAGGCCAAGTGATGTCTCACCCCTCCGTGACATGCGTTGGCTCTTGGGTATATGAAAGAGCGATCTCGGGAATGTCTCAAGCCATTGCTATGTGAATAGCCCAGCACATCCGGTGCATGCAGGGAGGCCAAGCTAGGTGGTGTGCATTGAATCTCCCCGATGATCCACTTGGTCATGTGCAGCAGAGCACAGACCGGGCTGATGTCCTATTTGAGGGGCCCCCCAGCAGGTGAATCTCAACAGCAAGAGAATTTTCAACAGTGTGTCCACGGTGCCTCGGCTATTGTGGAGCAGTGGATTGTTGCTCCGGACCAGGGTGAATCAACCTCTTTGCCAGCTGGGTGTGGTAAGCGTGAAGACATAAACCCTGAGAACAAACGGATCCTCCACTGATGAGGGTCTCCTGGACTCAACAATGTACACTGCTGCCTTGATCACACTATTTGTGGAGGATCATCCCTTGAGGAAAAGCCAATGATGTCCCCACGTAGTATGTCTTCATATTTCGGATTGAGAGTCCCTGACAATGTGAAGTCCTCGCTGATTGGGGGAAGGTCCATCTGTTTTTGCTGTTTCTCAGCTATTACGGGTCCACTGGGGGGGGCTTTGTACTCTGACTTTTTATTTGGCTTTGACTTCAGGCAGGGGGTCACTTAATAAGGGGGGTATGGGGTGGTTTCACCCCCCAAACGCTTAAAAGCCTCATTTTTGCAGGGCAAAATCTAGTTCTAGCAGGCAAATTGCTCTTACGGAATCCTGCTTAATACCAATAATTTCAAGAAAATATAAATAACAATATGAAACTAATTGATGAATGATACTTAATTTATACCATACTGATTTATAACATTTATAAGAGGCTACTTTTAAAGAGCTAGTGGAGCATTTTCTTGGGGAGGTTTTTATAGGGAACCTTTATTCCTGTGATTCTTTTTTCTGCACTTTTGCAAAGCTGGAACTCCGTTTTATTGGAGAAGTCCGGGTGTCGGCTGGAAACAGCTTCCTTCGCTTAGGAGGTCCAGGAAGCCTTTCTCTTGTGATTCTGGTCCAGACATAGGTCTGGGGGAGCAGAAACAAAGTCTGTCCGCTTTTAACAACCTCTTTCGCCTGAGGGCCGCCTCTTTACTGATAGAGGCATGCCAAACGCCAGGCATGATGCCTCTTGGGCACCGTGGACATTTGGCTGTTGTGTCCCCTGGGTTTTTATCTTTTGTATCCCCTAAGGCACACCTCGGTGTTTGTGCTTCTACAGACAACACATTTAGCTTTGCTGTGCAGCTGTCGGGTGAGACGTATTTTTGCATTACAATCACCGAAGTGGCTCAGAATTTATGATTTCTTAAGTGTTGTAGCCCATTACCCAAATCAAGGGTATGGTTAGGGCTTTTTCAGACACCAGACTTGGTTGGTGTTGAGTCTCCCTTTTGACATTCGAGAAGCCATCCACGACGGAGGTGTGATGTGATTAATTTCCACATCATATGAAATTTAAGCCAAGTAAGCACAGCTTGCTCTAACCTAATCGTCGGGATACAGTGTGAGAAACACACTTTCCTTCCCATCTTTTCAGGTTCCTTCGTTTCCTGCGATATTCAGGGAACCTTCGTCTTCGGCTACAATAATCATGCCCTGGTCTCCGCTGGCAACCCGGATCGACAACTGATATTTCTTTACATCTCCAATGGCTGACAATTTGCTAGGCATTGTCGAAAGCCTCAGTTTAGAGTCCTGTCTCCGGCCTCGGTCGTTTCATCCACCATTCTGGCTTTGTAATGGGAGCAGCAGCTCTTTTCCGGCCTAGATCAGCTTTGTCAGGGGAGTCGTCTATGGAACTCCAAGCCTTCCCTGGCTTGCTGTAGCCTGGAGAGACACAGCACGAAAGTCCCATACTGCCTGGACAATTTTGATGGACAGACATAATTGTGGCTGATGGTTTTCTCAGATCTGTCCTTTGTGACAGCAGGTGTGACAGAGTCAATCCTGTGCCTAGGGGTTTTATTTGCCCACCAGAAGGCTACATAATTATGCTTCAGAGTGACTGCCTTGGTCTGGGCCTTGCAGGGTCATCAACTTTAGCTCTTTCTTGGGGGATTTTGGGGTTTGGTTTTCTCCATTAGGGGACAGCTTCTTCCATCCTCTCACGCCCTCACCCACCACGGAGTTCCAACCAAGGGGAACTGAAGTTTGAGCCAGTGTCACAAGCCCCCACCGTCACCATGGAGTCAGCAAGGGGAGGCTGAAGTTAGAGCCATGTCTGACCCTACACTCCAGAACGAGGACCAGTCCGATTGGCCTGACGGCCCATCCCATTGCCAACTCCCAGGACTCCCTCTCACCAGCGCATAAGGCTGCTATGCTCGCAAAACACTGGTAGGTGAAAACCCCTGAGGAAGACCAAGGGGATGCCCTCCCACCTACAAATATCGTTTTTGAACCCTTTCTGAAAAGCCACCTAAAGGTGGTTGTTTTCACACTCCCCAGGCCAGGCGGTCCTTTTCATCCTCAGAAACAACCCACCCAAAGGTTGTTTCACCTCGGAGAGGAATGAGGACCTGTACCTTTTCAAAGGTGAATCCTCTTCCCTCTGTTCACCGCATGAGGATGAGAGGTCTCGCACCTTTTTCAAGAAGTTCCTTCCATCCTTCTAAAACAGCCACCCAAAGGCTGAGTCACCACAATGAGAGAGGAGAGAACTACCTTTCAGGGCGTTCCTGCACAAGACTTCCAAAGAACGCCTATGATGGTCCAGGCCTATGAGGGTGACTGATAACCACTACATTCGTAGCACGCGCTTTAATGTTTATTCAGGTACGTTAAACCTATAATTTAATACATTCGCAAGTTACATCTAATGAATTACTTCATATAAATCTACAAAAAACATGATGTTAGACTTATTAATTATACAAATACATAGTAACAACGTTACGTTGACCAGGTCTTCAATTGATCAAATGGCGATGTTGAGGACCTTCCAGAACGTGCCTCACTCTCCTGATATGCGCTAGCGTGAAAAAAGGTTGTACCATTCCTTAATCTGTGTGGTACTTTGCTTCGTACCCGAATACCAGTTGAGTCTGGTGATCTTTTCCACTTAGAAACCCGCAACTAACTTTAAAATTTGATGCACTATCGTTTTTAAGTTTTTCCAGTGTTTTGTCACCCATAGCCTTTCTTATCAGGCAGTAGGCTGTTTAACTGATTTTTCTGCAGGTGAAAAGAAATTTCAACGCATGCGCATTACGGGAAGTTCGAGACGTTTTTAACACATATTGATTATCGATACAAAAAGGACCCGCGCGTGTGTGAATATATATGTATATTGTACAATCATATATATATATATACATTTTATATATATAACATTTATATTATACATTTATTATATATAACATATATATGATATACACTCAATGATATGTGGTGTGTAGATATATAAAGTGTGTGTGTGTGTGTATGTTATGTATGTATGTATGTATGTATGATATGTATGTATGTATTTATAAATGTATTATACACAGACACACACCACACACACATATTAATAAATATATCAATATAATATATATATATATAAGATATACTATATATTATATATATTTTATATGTTGTGTGTGTATATATAAATATATATATAATAATTTTATAAAGTATATATAATGTATATATATAATAGTATTGTGGTGTGTGTGTGTGGTGTGTGTGTGTGTGTGTGTTTATATATATAATATAATATATATCAAACGGCGCACTTTCCAGTAATGTCGCCTATAGGCATTATTGTCTCTAAACCATATCCATATAGTAGCAGTCAATGTCTGGCGAAAGAATATAGACATATATAATATATATATATAATATATATATATATATATATATATATATATGTAATTTCTATATATGTATATAGTATATATATATAACTATCTATCTATATGTTATATCTATCTATATATAACATTATTGTGAGTGGTGTTGTATTTATATATATATATATATACAGAAAATAAATAATATATGATATATCTATATATATATAATATACACACAAATTATTGTATATATTCAAATATGTATCCATCTAACTATCTATCCTATATATTTATATATATGTGGTGTGTGTGTGTGTTGTGTGTGTGTGGTGGTGGTGTGTGTGTGTGTGCTGAGCGTCGCAGTTGCGTTATATATACATTTAATATTTATGATCTACGACGCCTGGCAACGGTAGGGCATGGGGAAGTTCTTCATGCAACCCGGAAAAAGGTAACGGAAAACTACTTCATTTAGCTCATTGCACAACCTTATCTCTACTAAAATGAAAAAGGCATTCATTATGACTTAACAAGGCAATGAACCCCTAGTAAGGAAATCCGCCGGGAAGTAACAAAAATCAATCAGGTGGACGCCAAGTTAGTACATTCGCCAGCCTTCAAATGCTGATATTGAATGTGGTAACTTACATATAAATATACATACATGTATGTATTAATAGGTATCATGTAGGTATTTATGTATGTAGTTATGTGTTATACACACACACCACACACACACACACATATATATATATATTTATATATATAAAGGTTGTCCATAATAACACACACAGAACAACACACACCCACACTCAATGCGCAACGAGCGCGCGACAACGACTACACACACACACCCACCCACACACATATATAGATAAATATACAACACACAATGTGTATGTTTTGTTACAGAAAGCAAATGTTGAAAGAGATATTCAATTGCCTAACTGAACACTACTGGTGTCTGATGGAAATCGCCTGTGCATCGCATGGAGAGGTTAGACTGAAATGAAAGGATGGGCACATAGAAGGACCAAAGTGGAAAAAAGCCAACAGTTTGATCGGACACCGAAGTGAAGACACTGATAACTTGTAACGCAACACAGACTCTGTCCAAGGAATTCAAGGGGCTTAGGTTTCATGGCATCAAAACATACGGGACCGACCCCATGCTGATAATAGGTGCTGCATAGCAAGGAGGAATGGCGGAGAGAGAGGACCAAGGACGGATGCTACCGTGGCTGAATATGTTTTGGAGTCATGATATGGTTGAACTTTTTCTCATGACATCTTTATACTATACGACCTAACAAAAAAAAAAAAATCCCTGAATACACCAAAGAGCTCAAACTTCGTTTTAATTAACTGTGTGTGTGTCCCCCTGCGTGAAAGAACTGCTTTCTTCAGCTCACATTTATAATTGATCTTCTGACGACACAATTACAAAATCATAAGGCAAAATAAATGAAGCAGTTAAGATACAGTGCAGATCGCCCAAACTTATACATGATGCTGATACAGTATTACTGCACATGCTGAACATCTTCGCTCATGAAAAGTTGGATTACACATCAAAATATATTTAATGCCTCCAGGCAAAAGGGATGTTCTCCGCTATCCATACAAATAAACATTCGGGGTATAATTTTGCTTTCCTTCACACAAGCTAGCCTATTACTAGACCTCCATTAATTTATTCCACACACAAACACACACACACACACACACACATTAAATATATAAATATAAATATATAATTATATATAAAATTCTATAATCCTATATATATACAAAATAAATTTAACATCCACAAACACACTGACAAACACAACACATCCACACACACACACAGATGAAATACACATACATAAATATAATACTATATATCTAGATATATATATATTACCTATATACATATATATACTTACCTATATACATACATAATCATATTTATTTACATATGTAATATAATTAATATTAACCCCCCCCAGAAAATAAATATAACATGGTATATGTAGATATGTGTGTATATTTAACATATATATGTTTTTGTGGTGGTGTCCAATACCTGTGTAACATTGAGTTGTTGGTAATGTAAATGTGTATACATATAATATGTATGTATATATATAAATATATATATACATAAGAATGTAATATACAACATATCTATTCTATAAATACACACACACACACACATACAATACATACCATACATACATACACACACACACAAACCACACCCACACACACACACACATATATATATAAATATATATATATAATATGTGGAGCGTGTGTGTGTGTGAATATATATATAAATATATATTATATATATATATATGCACAAACATGCATTGCGTATATAAATAAACAAATATATATATATACATTTCATATACATATTTTATACATATATATATGTGTGTGTGTGTGTGTGTGTGGTTGTTTTGTGTGGTGTGTGTGTGTGTGTGTTGTGTGTGTGTGTGTGATGTGGTGTGTTTCGTGTGTGTGTATGCGTGTGTGTTGTGTGTGTGTTTCTTACATATTCATATTCATAGATATATAACGATAGTATAGTGTATTGAGTGTGCATATATATACATATAAATATATATTTAAGATATACAATATGTATATATGTATATATATAATCATATACATATCCGTATCTAGTATATATAATAAATATATATAAAATAATTATAAATATATATATATATATATATAATAGGCATATATGCACACTACACATATATGTATATGAATATATCTACATATATTATATTTTATATACAAAATGTATATATGTGTGTATTTATATACAATTATATGTATAGTATTGTGTACTATGTATAACACATATACATATGTTATAATGTATATATTGTAAATTAGTGAAACGTTTGGGGGGGGGTGTGTGTATGTATAATACATGTGTTTTCTGTGTGTGTAAACATTCATATGCAACACACTCACACACACACATACACACACAGACACACACACACACAAATATATATATAGATATTAGGGGTGGGGGTTATATAATATATATAAATATTTAATATTTATATACACACATATATATCACGAAGGATACTATTATGTGTGTAGGTGTGCATATATAATATAATATATATATATATTTATATAATATATAATGTGTTATATATATATATTTATATATAATACACATATATAGGCACTAAGGATCCTATTGATGTGGTGTTATATGTGCTATACATATATAATATATATATATATATGATATATATAATGTATAATAATTATAATGTGTGTTATATCTATATATATATATATATATAGAGAGAGAGAGAGAGCAGAAGAGAGAGAGAGAGAGAGAGAAAGAGAAGAGAGCGAAGAGTATGCATGGGGCTTGTTTAAATAGAGGTATATAAATACAGATATTAACTTTACCACGAGGAGATATAATTGGTAAATAAATGAACTGCGCCGGAAGGCAATGATTATAAAGCAACATAAAATCCTAAACACATTTGCTATGAAATTAATGACAGGCACTTGCTCCCATGAATTTTATTGTAGTAAAATTAATTGGTGATACCAGTTAACATTTGTAAGCGCTACAATAGACTGAAATTTCTTTATTCCATGATATACTTGTAAGACAGAAAGAAGGGCCCATATAGCGTGAAACGCGAATAACAAAACCAATTTATATAACCGCCAGAGGGCTGACAGTGTTCCGTTTCGACCAAAATTGAGGTGAGAAAAATAATTTCAGAGCTACCAACCTCACACATCAAAAGTAGGGAGGGAACAGAGGGCAACAGGGCTGCCACCTAATCCAGAAATTGATTACTTATAGGGCTAAATGCACCGCCTCACTTTGATATTGATTTGTTATTTTGCGCCGTCTCGCTTGGTCTTTTGATATTAACTTTCGTTGATAGTTGTAAATGCAAAACTAAAAAGCAAATCAAGGAGATCTCGCGGTAATTGTGTGGAATCTCGTAAGCTAGTAAAGGTAAACATCTTAGAAGTTGTGATTATCCAACACAAATACTAAACCCATCCCCCAACCCATCCCGCAACTTTCCGATGTCGAGCAACCGACGCTCAGCCAAAATCACAAAGAATCACGCTGGCAGCTCCCCAGAAAACGGGTCCCAGGGTTTTTGTTCCAATTATAAGTTAATATTTAACACGTCAAATCAGACGTGTTATTGCTAGAGAGGTGAGCTAGTGAAGTATGTTAACCAGTTCAGAATGTGAACCAGAATCACAGAATGGATATCTATGCAAAACTTACTTAAATTCCCACTATAAACCCCTCGTAATTCCGTACCAACCCGACTAAAAACAAAATGAGTAAATACAATCAAGAAGTTTTTGTGAACTCTCATGATACGCACTGAGGGAATCCAGAATATCTCGATTTTCCAATATCAAATAATAGAAAGACGGCAAGACGAAGCGAGGCAGAGGCCGTCCACCTGATATGAATGCCAGCGTTCTCCATTATCTGAGGCACAGAGGCCATATATAATTATTATTCCCCCACCCCCGTCATTAACCAAACCCCACCAAAAAACCCCCCGCCACCTGTGCCGCAAAGACGCTTGAGAAGGGGCTGCCAGTTCATCTACCTTGTGTTTAAATTGTTATTCTCTTATATTTGAGTCGTTATTTAAGTCCGTTAACAAGTGTGAGTGTGCCATTTCGAAATATACTGTGTATTCAGATGTATCCATATTCAAAACCCCAAGAAATATTTCTAGAGTTTCTTGTGCTCTCTCAAATTCAGCTGGCGGGCCGCATTCGGTGCCGAAATTGGGAAAACATGTCCGTATGTTTTTATAGATACTTCTGTTATTGATAAAATATCACGCCCCTCTGGTTTAAGTTGTGTGATTTTCCCTGCAGTTACAATACTGTGTTTCCAAGAAGCAAACGTGAGACATTCCCATATGCAAAGTCCGTCCAATGCAGATGATAATCATGCGGTGGCGGAGGCCGGCAAGGTAGTTGCGTGTGCGGCCGTCAGGGGGAGGGGGGGGGGGGGGGGGGGGGGGGGGGCGGACGGCGGACAACGATATTTTGAGCAAAAAATTATCTAAATAAAATTCGAAAGGCGCCATAGTGACTGGGTTTCAAGAACGGAGGCGTTCAGAGCACTTTGGAAGGTGTTTGGAGGAAATAATAGAGAAATAAACAACAACATGGGAATTCGCGTTGGAAAAGAGAGGCGCGGGCGAGCCTCGCGTAACTCTTATCGAACCCAAAAACGAAAAGGAAATGAAAGCAGGCGGCGATTAATCGAATTGAGGAGACTTGGGTCGCGTGGCCGCTGCTGTGGACCAGGTGCTCGTTCGATATTTATGTCTCCTAATATGTTGCAGCTGTCAGGGTATCTTAATGAATAGAAAAAAGTAACAAAGTGAAAATGCAACATCATATGAAAAATAAAAAACGAAAATTTGACTAAAAATAACTTGACTAAGAGGTTGGTTTGTGAACTCGCCAGCTTCACGAAGCCATGTTCACGCCGCACCCCATTCCAGTGCCCAGAATGTGATTTAATTGGCAGTATGATGGCGGGAAATGTGATTGTCTGTGCAGTTGTGGCCGGTCTCGGTGGAGAACCTGTGGGGGAGGGGAGGGCCTCTTGCAAGTCAGCGCCTCTCGCCCGGGAGGAGGAAGGCAGGGGCGACTTCGAGGCAGGTTACTAGTGGGAATGACAAAAGTGGAAAATTTTGTTGCGACGGAAGCGATTAAAAGCATCATCAGAATGGGTTTGTCAGTAACAAACAAAAAACTGTTTAGGTCAGTAACTTTGCTGTGGCAAACACTGTTTTGAAAAAGATTTAAAGTTTCATTCTCATGAATACCCCCCTAAACACTGTTGAGTGTTTTGAGTTATTTATCATTCGTTGACTTCTTATTGTAAAGATTTCATAAGCATGACATGCATTGATAGTGATAGAT